>NC_140169.1:95732816-95895316 GCF_963971535.1 Notolepis coatsorum | reverse complement strand
TTTCGGTAGAGTAGCTCACACAGAGAGAATCCAGAGAGGACCTGAGAGCATCTATTTGTAACAATTTTTCTGTCATATATTATCTCAAGGGGAGATTTCATAATTTTTTCTTCATCAACTAACCTACACAACGCAGAGTGATATCCTGAAGGAATACAGGATACGTAACATTAATTAAAAGTCAACGAAATCTTAGGTTGGGTCTATACTAATCACCACAAAGTACCAGAAAATACCCTAAAGTACCCCAAAATACCCCAAAGTACCCCAAAGTATACCCCAAAATATACCCCAAAATACCCCAAAGTACCCTAAAATACCCCAAAATACCATAAAATACCCCAAAATACCCCAAAGTACCCTAAAATACCCAAAAATACCCCAAAGTACCCCAAAAAACCCAAAGTATACCCCAAAATACCACAAAGTACCCAAAAGTACCCCAAAATACCCTAAAATACCCCAAAGTCTACCCCAAGTCTACCCCAAAATACCCCAAAGTATACCCCAAAATACCCCAAAGTACCCCAAAGTACCCCAAAATACCCTAAAATACCCCCAAAATACCCCAAAGTACCCCAAAGTACCCCTGTGGGTGTGATGGTAGAGAGAGAGAGAGCAGCTTTTTTTTGGGGGTATACTTTGGGGTATTTTAGGGTACATTGGGGTATTTTGGGGTATACTTTGGGGTATTTCGGGGTATTTGAGGGTACTTTGGGGTATTTTGGGGTACTTTGGGGTACTTTGGGGTATTTTGGGGTATTTTAGGGTATTTTAGGGTACGTTGGGGTATTTTGGGGTATACTTTGGGGTATTTTGGGGTATTTTAGTGTACTTTGGGGTATTTTGGGGTACTTTGGGGTATTTTGGGGTATTTTAGGGTATTTTTGGGGAATTTTGGGGTACTTTGTGTCATAATCACGGCAAGAGCCTTCTTCACTCCTCCTCATCCTCCCCCACATTCACTACGGAAGCCTCACATCCATATATGGTCAGCACTCCTTCACCCCCTGTCAAGCTCCTCACTCAACTCGGCTGCACCTCATCTCCTGATTCACACGCTGCCAGGCACCTCACTCAACACAGCTGTATCTCATCCCCTGATCAGCAAGACACTACATCTACCGGCAGATTCTGACCAGACCTCGTCGTGGTGTTATTCTAGTTACCTAGGTACAACGACTCAGCCTGAAGACCTGCTAGACCTTCTCTTGTGATTATTCCCTGCTCTAATATTGCTTCTCTTGTGCCCAGGACCTCCGCTCCAGTAAACCTTCCTGTCTGGACACCTGGAGCTGCACAAAGAGTGCCCCTGCTCTCTCTCGACACGGACCTGTGTCTTCTGCCCACAGCTGCACTGGAGTGCACTTGTCCTCATTCCCCCAAGAACATTCTAACCCTGTCTGTTGCATATTCCTTGATGTCAAACCTGTCTGCTTGGGGAACAATATTAAATACCGTAATTCCTCTAATAGTAACCGGGTCTCAAATACAAGCCGGGTCTCTATTAATGGCCGGGTGCGCTCTTGAGCTAAGCAATTATAAGCCGGCCTCCTAATACAAGCCGGGTTACTAATATACTGAGCTGCATACTGAGCTAGTTACTTGATTTCACTTTGAAAACGTTGAAATGACCAGTGACCACCTGTAATTGCACTGTTTACTATTTCATACAGTACTTGGTTTCAATAAATGAACCCAGTACATTTTACTGGGTTCAAACTGACACAAAATGTTGATTTATTCATTATGATCCGTTTGAAAATTTGAAATATAGGTCTCCCTCTTATACAGGCCTCCTCCTAATACAAGCCTGGTACCCGCTACAGTTGAAACAAATACAAGCCGGGGTTACTATTAGAGGAATTACGGTACCCTAAAACGCTCCATTCTCTCTTCTCCTGTGTTCAGCTATTGGGCTCTGCCTAAACCCATTCTCACACTTTGGGGTACTTTGGTGTATTTTGGGGTATACTTTGGGGTATTCTGGGGTATTTTGGGGGTATTTTAGGGTACTTTGGGGTATTTTAGGGTATTTTGGGGGTATTTTGGGGTACTTTTGGGGTATTTTGGGGGTATTTCGGGGTACTTTGGGGTATTTTGGGGGTCTTTTAGGGTACTTTGGGGTATTCTGGGGTATTTTGGGGTATTTTGGGGTACTTTGGGGTATTTTGGGGTATACTTTGGGGTATTGTGGGGTATACTTTGGGGTACGTTGGGGTATTTTGGGGTACTTTAGGGTATTTTCTGGCACTTTGTGGTGATTAGTAGGACCCTCCAGCAGGTCTATCCCTGCTCTTCAGAGGGATAATGGTATTCATAATAGAATGTTCCTTCTTCCTGTTCCTAATGGAAACACTGCACTTGGAATGGAAACACAGGAGCTACTGTATTGTATTACTGTATTGTATTAGCAAAAAAAACCTGCTAGATCCAGACAGTAGCTAAACCTAAACAAGACCAAATCCCTGCTAGCAACCAACCATGCTGCTGCTAACACAAGACTAGAGAACCACTGGTTTATTGACACATTTAGCTAACTAAAACAAGTTGTGATATTTGCTGCCACAGTCTGACACAAGTGGTGGGATGCATTCTGAACAGCTCTGACTCTGTCGTAAGTACAGCATTCCTGCTGTAACCAGCTGTCACTGTTCTTTTAGTCCAGTGTTTCTCAAAGTCAGCTCAGCCCACGGTGTGTTAGTGGCCCTTTTCACACAGACTTCGCAGCATTATACCACAATAATGGATTCTCTCCCCAGCCCCCCCAATCTGCCGGCTTTGGTTTGTACACACTGAACCTAGCAAGACGGTATAAGTGTGTGTGTTCAGACAGAATGTTGCGTTCCCAAGTTGGATAGATGGAGATACAGCATGGATAGAATAGATGCAGCAAGGATAGAATAGATGCGGCGCTAGGGATGTTTCGATACCGATACTGGGTCCGATACTGCCCTATTTCGCTGTACTCGTACTCAGTGGCGAATCCTTATGGAAGCCAACGGAAGCCATGCCTCCCTAATATTAAAATATGAATTAATATCAAATATGAAATATGAAAAAAAAAATATATATATATATATATAATTTTTTTTAATATAGTTTACATTCTTTTTCATCTGTGCTATAATTTTTTATTTTTTTTTTAATGTCTCCCTCTTCTCCTTCTCACTCCCTCTAACACACTGTCAGCCTCACTATGCTCACTGCAGCAGGAGAGGAGGCAGATGGTAGGTCTCTTTCTCCAGGCTTCCAGCATTATAGAGTCCAAATCCGATCCTAGCCAATCAGATTCGAGCTGACTGCCACACCCTAAAAGTTTAAAACGGGGCTGAGAGGAAAACACTCAGCATATTTTCCCCTCTGCACTCTGAACATTGTATTAACCCGTAACTGTTCCCACGGGCCGAATATTGCCCCGATCCTCGCGAGATTAAATCCACAGGGACCTCTCGGCGTGCCGAAGCTTTTCCTAAATCACTTCCATCATCGAAAACGAGGGGAAAAGGTCGGCTCGCGACCCTGAAAATGTCGCGTGATTTTAAAAACGCTGTATTAAGTGAGCCTATTATGGGATCCACGCGAGCTTTCTATCGTGGAAACATCTGGGCGTCCCGCAACTTTTACTGATTCACATGTAGCCCCTAAAATGCTTAGAAAAGGAAAACAGAAAGCGTGGAATAAACTCGCCGAAACGGAAAAGTGTATGTGGTAGTTTTCAGTCAAAGCAAACTGTTATATATTATTTTGTACAACACAACCAACGATTACAGAATGGCAACAGGAACAGGTACTATACACTCACAATTTCTCCCCTCATCTCCCCTCTCTCTGTAAAACAACGAGGTATAGACACACATCTCTGACTTGGTACAAGCAGCTGCCTGTCTCAGATTTCCTCCTCAATGGGGGAAGATGAGACATGCAGGCGCTGATTAAGTGAGAGACAGTGGCTGTTTGATCTCCTGGGAAAGTCAACAAATGTGTGGTTTTACAGCTCTGAGATCGACCAAGCGACTAGAGATCCATCTGGTCAGACAGATTGAATATACAAAGATACTAAAGAAACGGCCTTATAAGGCGCCAGACAAGCCCCACTAAAGGGGGCTGCTGTCTCCTCTAAGACAAAGGACAGCAGATGTAAGAGATCAAAGAGAGACCGTTTGAGTCCACTCTGTGACCTAATAGGGCATCTTGAACTGCGGGAAAAACGCCCAGTAATAAATTCAGTCTTAAACGTCACTGTAGGGCTTAGCCTATTGAGAGCTAAAACAAGTGTTCTCCAATTAGAAAGCTCGATGCGAGTTCTTGGATACGCCCGCCTGTCGTAACATTAGAGGCGGAGCTTAGATTTGAATATGACAAACTCCTCGATGGGAGAGGAAGACACAAACCCCACGAGACAAGACCAGGAAACAACTAGCAGAATACACACTCTTTTCTCCACTAGATATTGAGGAAACCATGAGCAGAAAGACGGCCCCGCAACTACCATCTTGGAGAAGCCGAGACGCGAGAATGTTTATAGACAAGCTTTTTTATTGAGAATTTAGTCTGAATTCTACGATCCTCCGGCATATTGGATGCATCTCGTAGGTTCATTGCACATATTTCTTTTGTAACATCTGTTGAAATCCTTTTTCATTAAAAGCGGATTCTCTTCAAACTGCTCGGAACTCGATTTCTTCAACCGCCCGCCGTGTACTAGCAGAAACCATAATATACCTGGTTATCTGCATTTGTAGCTCAGTAGTACTTCAAAGAGCTTTTTAAGGTTTAAACACAACGCAGGGTACGAAGGTTAAGCTAGGAAGATACTACATTTTTGGTGCTGTGATCCTTGAATAGAAACGTCCGTTTTGAACGACAACAAAAGAGAATTTTTTTCCCTCTTTCTTCACCTCGAACATCGACAACAACATCAGGTCGTCTTCGCGTAGCCGGAGAGTTACGCTAGAAGGTGAGTGTTATGGAGTGTACGGGTGTTCAATTCGAACCAAAGGGGGGTTTGCTAAAGACTTAACCTCATGTGAACATGAAGTAATGGGTGATGAGTTGGGTGTTCTGGATAGAAGGGGCAGCTCTGTGGAATTGGGTACAGGGGAGTTCCACTGGAGTACTATTGTACAGAGAATATGGGGAAGTGTACAGAGCGCTGTTACTATTCAGAACATGCAAGTCAGATATGGTAAAGATGAGTGTGCACCGCCAAAACTGGTTTGCGAGACAGGTTATAAGCGTCGTATTGCGACTGGCTACGGTTTCTCTGGCCAGGGAGCCACGGTGGTCCGTTTTGCGTGCGATGGTGCGCTTCTCGAGGGATTATTAGAACCCTAGAAAATAATACTCGAGACGGGGGCGCAGTTAATGAGGAATGATTTGGGTGTTCTGAATGGAAGGGGATGCTCTGTGAAAATTGGGTACAGGGGAGTTCCACTGGAGTACTGTTGTACAGTGAATATGGGGAAGTGTACAGAGCGCTGTTACCATTCAGAACATGCGAGTTAAGTGTGGTAAGCGTGAGGAGAACCTTCGGGACCGGTGAGTGGCGTGTGCGGTTACAGAGTACGGGGAATAGTTCTACGGAGGAGCTGAAGTACACCCAGATACGTGGCTTTTTAATAGAAGCGGGGTCTGGTTCGTGCTCAAAGTTAAACGGTGGTACTCGTGCGTGTTAGGACCGTGCCGGGCAGACTGTAAGGGTCTTGTTTGATTTTGAGCGCAGCAGGCGTGTTAATTAACTGCGTTAGGCTGTAACAAAATAAGTACTTAAAGAAAAGTCGATTAAAAGGCTATAGAAAGCAATATAGTAAACTTAAACACTGTCTATAGTACGGCGGGTAAATATGCCTGATGTTGCATTTAGGAAGTTGCGCGGTGGTTGTTGACGGGATGTGGAGACTACCGCGGGCGTCAGGAACTAAAATGGGTTGGTTATGAATGATGTTGCAGCTATGGTTAGGCATTATTTGTGTATGAGTGGAAGGACTTATGGTTATGTTGTACGTTGTGTGATATAGTATGGATTAAATCTGTAAATTGGCACTTAATATATGACTGAGAACGGTTTTTTAATATTGGATATGGTACATAGGGACGAGCGCCTCGTCCATTGAGCCACCCAGCTGCTGGTAAAAATGCAGCGCGTGCGTGCTCGTCGGTGCTCGTGCTGGACAGAGCGCGTTCTCGTCAGGACTCGTGCGTGTCATGGCGCGAGGCTAGGCTAAAGCTACATGCTATGATCGGCTAGCTCGAAGCTATGTGCTATGAACAAATAGCTCGTCGTGGCTCGCATGGGATGTTCAGTACTGTATGTTGTGGAAGCGGAAGAATTGCAGTATAACTGTGTTGTCTTTTATGAAGAATAGGCTAATGTTTACAAAATATTGGCTGGAAGTTTAAACGTGTGCAGGATGCACGGTGAATGAGTGGGCCGCCTTAGTGTGCGCATGCGCACTTGTGAGAAAGGTCATTGTGTGTGAGGCGGAGTGAATGAAATTGATTATGATGTGGTTGAAAGTGCACTAGGTGGCGCCAGAGTCAACCTGGGCAACGCGGCCGTTTTAAGTGATTGTGATGTGGTTGGAAGTGCACTAGGTGGCGTTAGAGTCAACCTGGGGCACGAGACCGGTTTTTGGAGGGGTGTGGAGGTGACCGTTGTGAGGGTGTTGGTGTTACGCTAGGAGGCGGTAGAGGCATTTTTGACTCCCGTCCTGAGGTAGTGTTGTGGTGTATGGTTAGGTGTACGTAATGCCCCTCTCCCGCTCTCTTCCTCACTCTCTCTTCCTCTCTCTCTTTCTCCTTCTCTCTCTCTCTCCCTCTCTCTCTCTCTCCCCCTTTCTCCCCCTCTTCCTCTCTCTCCCTTCTCTCCCCTTCTCCCGCTCTCTTCCTCTCTCCCTCTCTCTCTCTTTCTTCCCCTTTCTTCCCCTCTTCCTCTCTCTCACCATTCTCTCTCCATCCCTCTCTCTCTCCCACTCTCTCTCTCTCCCCCTTTCTCCCCCTCTTTCTCTCTCTCCCTTACACCCTCTCTCTCTCTCCCTCCCTCCCCCTCTCTCTTCCTCTCCCTCTCTCTCTCTCTCTCTCCCCCTCTTTCACTCTTCTTCTCTCTCTCTCTCTCTCTCCCCGCACTCCTTCCTTCCCCTCTCTCTCTCTCTCCCCCCTCTGTCTCTCTCTCTCCCTCTCTCTCTCTCCCCCTCTTTCTCTCTCTCTCTCTCTCTCTCTCTCTCCCCGCACTCCTTCCTTCCCCTCTCTCTCTCTCTCCCTCCCTCTCTCTCTCCCCGCACTCCTTCTTTCCCCTCTCTCTCTCTCTCCCCTCCCTCTCTCCCCTCTCTCCCTCCCTCTCTCTCTCCCCGCACTCCTTCTTTCCCCTCTCTCTCTCTCTCCCCTCCCTCTCTCTCTCTCTCCCTCCCTCCCTCTCTCCCTCTCTCTCTCTCTTCCCCTCTTTCTTTGGCCCCCTCTCTCTCTCTCTCTCTCTCCCCCTCTCTCTTTTTATCTCTTCTCTAACTTTCTTTCTTTTCTCTCTCTCTCTCTCCCTCCTCCTCCATAGGAGGTGTTTGGGCAGGTGCAAAGTGTGGCATATTGTGTAATGTGTTTTATGGTTTGGAACAGGTCTGTACGGGACTGTGTGCCCCCCCTCCCCCCTCTCCTGGTTTTCCTTCTCCCTTTTTCCCCCTTGATGCCTTTCCTTTCTGGTCTCCCCCATTTCCCTCCCCTTGCATTTCCCCCCCTCTCCTGGTTTTCCTTCAACCCCCCCCCCCCCCTTCTTTTCTGCGTGTTTTTCTCTCTCTCCCCCCTCTTCCCTCTGAAGACCGGCATGGGGATACATGTTTTCCCTCTGGCCTGGTCCTCTCTTGGCCGGTTGGCGGTTTCGGTGTGGCTTTTTTTATTGTCCTGGTATGGTGTTTAGGTTGGGGTCTTCATGTCAGTGGACTGTGGTATGTGTGGTTATAAAGTTGTGTTGTTGTTTGTGGGGATTGCAGGACATATTAGGATACGCGCCGGTGACAGAGGGAAGAAGAGGAGGACGGAACATTGGACATGGTTCCTGGTTTGAGTGACAGTAGTAGGCGGGTGCTTCGGGGGTGTGCTGTGGCGATGGTTTGGTTGTGTGTGTTGATCGGTACGATAATGTATGATCCATATCTGCGACCTGAACAGCCAGAGGTGGTGATAGTTGGTAGGAGGTCGCAGCCAGACCATCGCGGGAATCTGTTTTTGGGGATGGCAAGGACGGTAGCTAAGGCAGCTAATAGATCGGATTGTTATGTGTGTGGCTTGGCCCCGCTAGCGGCCGACGCAGGTCTTCCTTTGATTGCGCACCCCTTAACAAAGTGTCATGCCAATGTGTTGAGAGACGTGCCTCTCTCCGGCCCATGCGACAGGGTGGGTCATGATAAGATGTTGAGGTATTTGGGCCGGGGGTTGGGGTCGAATAAGGCGATAGGTATTGGAGGTCTAAAGGACAATAGCCCCATTCCAGTGGCGTTTAGGGCGGCTGGGTTTGAGATGTGCGTAGAGGGGAAGTCCGGTGGTAGGGACGTGGGGTATTTGGACGGCTGCTTGGGTGAGAGTGGAGTATGGGGTAAGGATTCAGAGGCGCCAGCCCCTAGGGGGGGCGTTTTGGATTTGTGGCGAGTATGCGTACGCGGCGTTACCTATTAAGTGGAGGGGTAGGTGTGCGTTGGGGTATTTAGTGCCGGCTATGAGGGTGTCAGATGTTTTGCCGACGATTCCCAAGTCAAGGAGGAGGAGGGATGCGGACCACTTTTTCAGGGTGGCGTTTCCCTGGTGGGGGACGTATGCGAACATGGGTGAACTGGACCATCTAGCTCGCGTGTTTGAAGATATGGCGGCTACGACCGCGAAAGGTATGACCCTGGAGGCTCAAGAGTTACGGTCCTTAAGACTGATGGAGCTGCAGTCAAGGACAGGTTTGGACTTCCTGTTGGCAAGTTCAGGAGGCACGTGTGCATTGATTGGTCAGGAATGCTGCACATTTATCCCAGAAAATGACGTAGGTGGCATACAGGAGGTTATAGAGCATTTGAAGAATATTACTAGGGAGATGCAGCCCGCGCGGGAGGACTCGTGGGAGGGCTGGGGTCAAAGTTGGATGGGCTATATAGGATGGACGATTGCTAAGTATTTGCTGTGTGCTGTGGTGATGTTTGCGGTTATAGTGGTTTGTGTGAATGTTATCAGGGTGTGTGTGACGTACGTGTTCAGGACTCTCGGCGCGGTTGGTTCTGCGTCTGGGGACCCACACCGCTCGGTTGCGCCTGCGTATGCGATGATGATGATAGGGGATGGCGCGGAGGGTGGCAGGGTAGGTGTGGGCGTTCCAATAAAGCCGAGGTGCCCGGCGTCCGCGCTGGCAACTATTCTCTGATCTGGGTGGTGGACATTCAGGGTTGGGGAGTGGGAGGGCCGGGGCGTGCGTGTGGGTGTGAGGCGGGGGACGTTCCTGGACGACCGTGCGTTGCCGTTGGCGAGATAGGGTTGTGTATGCAATTGTGTTTTTTTTCTCCCATAGTAGGTGCGTTTGGATTGACTGTGTGATGTGGGGCGGTGTACCCGGGGTTCGGTGTTGGGTCTGGTCGGCTATGCATGGCCGTCTGGCAGGGCACTGGACTCTGGGGATACTGGCCTGAAGGACGGGAGAGGTTGCCGGGATGCTGACTGCTTGGTACCTGTGGTGAGGTGGGTTTAGACCACTGTGGAGGGGCTGTCAAGGTCTCTTCAGTAAACAGGGTTGACACCTCACGGCGTGCGTGGCGCGGCGTCCGTGGCATTCTTTAGGTTACCTCTGGGGGACACGTGTCTGGGTGACAGGTGTTCCCTGGGGGGTGTGGTACTAAATAATGAAAAAGAATGTGAAAAATGAATGTAACTATATTAATCAAGATGTTTTTGTTTTCCGAGGAGTATCAGAATTGGAGCAGGATCAAGCGGAAGTAAAGAAGAGCGGAGATTCAACAAAAAATAGGAACCCAGTGTGTTGACAGAGATCGAACGAGAAGAAAAACAGGGAGTAGAAACGGGTGGTATCACACACATGTATCAATTACAATTGTCTCATGTTTAAGAGTGTATGAGGAAAGTAAAAAGATACTCATACAGTGAATGAAAGGAACCTCTCAGGAATTTGATTATAAAGACAGAGTAAAGTACAAGTCCGGTTGATAAATTAACAAGAACTGTTGTCATTGTGTGCTCTGATCTCCAGCAGTTCGATTGGACACGCGGAACACCACAAATCAGGTAAGAATAGGAATTTCAACTGAACAAGGGACAGAGGAGAATAGGAAGGGCCCACAGTGCCACTATTGGCTGTCCGAGTAGGAGTTAGTCACAAGAAGCATAGATACCTACACTTAGATAGGGATAACACAAGCTATTGTTCTGCCTGTTGCCATTGTTACAAGATAAAAAAGACAAGAGAAAAAATGGGGCGAAAAAGCGCATATAAGAAAATAAAAGACACAACCGACGCAGGTAAGTCGACCGTAATTGGGTGGATGGAAGAAAATCCCGTACAAATTATTGCCAATGAACACGACACGACAAAAGGTAACAGATATTATTTGAAAAAAGCAATTTATATATCAAAAAGATGGAATGAAAGATGGGAGCTTGAGAAACGTTGGCCAGTCGAGGGTTCTTTTGATTTGGGGTTAATAGCTATTGTGGGAACACTAATTAAGGCATACAGATATCAAGGGAACGAGGAGGAAAGAGCAAAGAAAAGGTTGCAAGAAACAAGCTTTTTAGCAGCTTATGCACGGGAAGCTGAGAGGAGAGATAGTGAAAAGAAGGCCATTGCAAATGGCAATGATGCAGACAAACCAGTAGAGGGGGTAGTCCAGGTCACCATAACTCCCCTGGCCCCTGACACAACACCTGTCACCGCCCAAAATGCAGTGCAGTTAGCCTCACTCACCCCAGCCTCCTATCTTATGGCCCAACAGGAAAGAATTGAGGGAGCTTTAGCACCCCCGCCATATGCCAGTAGGAATGGGGAGACAATATACCCCATCCTACCTTTATTAGAGATGATAAGCCCTTACCAGTTGACAGATGATCTGGGGAACAAAGAGAAGGGACAAGCAAAGACATCTATTCAGCTGACAGCTAGGCAACCAGATAGGTCAGCCTGGACTTGGTCAGACAGAGAGGGTGTGGCCGCCTCACGGCTACCAGACAGGTCAGCCCAGACTGGGTCAGTCAGAGAGTATGCGGCCACCTCACGACCAAGGGAAAGGATAGAAGAGACGTCAGAGCGAACTAGAGTGATACAAGCAGCTGAAAGAAAGGGAAAGGAAGGCTATGAGGCAATGTTAAAAGAGAAAGAGTGGGAAAGGGTGAAGGAGACCTACGGCCAGCCTCAGAGAGTTTATGACCACCAGAGAGAGTATGACCACCAGAGAGAGTATGACCATCAGAGAGAGTCTGTCCGCCAGCCAGAGTACCTCCAAAGCCCCCCAGCTCCTGCGCCCCACTCTATATACTGAGATCTTATTACCCCCCAGCAATTTGCTTCCCCCCAACCTCAGCCCCGCAAGGGGGTAGCCCCTGGCAGTCACAAGATTGGTCACACGATGTCCCAGTGGACGACGATAGATGCAGTAGGTGAGAAGCCAGAGGCTATCGACCTCGCACTTGGGGGGCAGATGACACGGATACAAGAGGATCTGACAGAGATAGAACAGGCGCTCACGGCCTTGGACAGGGACCAAGTGGTCCTAGCAGGGCAAGTTCCCGACCAAACAAGCATGGAAGCGGAGGGAAAGGAATATCAGGAGTTCATGAGGGTGCGGGCTGGCATTGAGGGAAAGCAAATTGCCCTGCAAGACAAAAAAGGAGAGAAGCAAGAGGCCCTCCAGAAAGTACAAGAGGCTGTAAGGGAGAGAACGCAGACCAGATCACAGACGAAAGACAAGCAAACCCCTATCCGCATGGCTCCTATAATAATAAGAGGACAGGATCTGGAATATCACCCCCTGAAGGCGTCGGACATGACACAGGTGACTGAGAAATTGCCGCCCCTCCAGAATGGGGCCAACCCTTGGATTGCCCAACTGGAGGAGTTGATGGTCGGCACAGAAATGGCAATGGGGGATGTCAAGAAAATATTGACAAACATGATGGGATTAGACGGCATGGAAAAGATACTGGAGATGGCTCGCCTGCATGGCCATGTGGGGACTGGAGCGCATGATGCAGACCTGTTCACAGCGTACAGGGGAGTAATGTGGGCGGCCCTACGAGAAGCCTATCCAACGAGACTGCACGCAGACCAAATTCAGATTGGTACTTTGGAGACAACAGTGCACCCCAGGCTGTACGTACGACAAGCCTATGCCGCGTGGAAGAACACAACTGGTCAGGAGGCGGGACTTGACCCTATGCATGAAGCCTCATTAAGAGCCAAGATTGAAAACGGCCTCCCCCTAGAGGTAAGACAGAGATTGGCCGAGGTGGTGTCATTGTCAAGGATGGCGCTGGACTTATATATTGATCAAGTAGAGCATTACGTTGACCTGTATCGGAAAAAAGAGCAAAGAGCAAAGGAGAAGGATACGGAGCAACAACGTAAGATCATGTATCAACAGCCAACTGATGCAGTAAAGGTAGTGGAATACCTTCAAGCCTTAGTCCAGGCCCCACAACCAAGAGGGGGGACAGGCTATGAAGGGGAACCACAGGGACAGAGACGGGATCAAGTGGGAACACAAGGGGGTTATGCGCCAGACCAACAACAGAGGTCGAGAGGAGCAGTCGGGTGGCAACCACGAGGAAGAGGTGGAGGCAGAGGCCGGAATCCGGATGGATTCCCGGTGCGGAAGGTGGTGTGTTGGACGTGTGGGGAACCTGGTCATATCGCACGGGAATGTGGACAGGCTTGTCAACCCAGAGGGGGAGACCAGGAAAGAACTTGGCAAGACCAAGGTCAACCCCGAGTCCAAGACCAGAATGCGAACAATGGCCCGGTAAATCCATCAAGAGGGCCATATGAACCACTATGAAGAGGCCCAGAGAGTCCAATGGGGAGGTGTCAGCTGTCAGTGTCGTCTTTAAGGGAGGAGCCTATGGTGTGCGTAACGGTGAATGACAAATCTGTCAAGATGATGGCAGACACCGGCGCGGCCTACACGGTAGTACAACCCCAAGACGCGACGCACCTAACCATGTCCGGTCGATATGTACGGACAATTGGATTTGAGGGAGTAAACCAGCTGACGGCTGTTACCGAACCTGTGACTCTGAGATATCAAGGCAGGGAAGCGACTCTCCCTGTGCTGGTCTCGGAAAGCACACCTATTAGCTTACTCGGCCGAGATGGGCTGGGGTTACTGGGGATGGACATTAAATGTACTGCGGAGGGTTGCGTGATAGCCGAACGAGAAGACCAGTACTATCAGATGGTACAACGAATTGACAGTCAACCACCAGAGATCTATTGTTTAGGGGGACTGGACCAAGAGCTACTTGGCCCCGCCTTACAATGGGAGAAATTTATCACTGCCAATATGCCTGAAGCAAGGGATCCAAAGACCCCCTATCATTGCACTCTGCAGTATCATAGAGATGCAAACTCGTCACAGACTAAGGAGTGGCTGAGGGTGCAACCTGACAAAGTACAGCTGAATGCTACCAATATCATATTGAGGCCACGGGGAGCAGCGTTACGTATTGCACGGAGCGACTATCTGCTTAAAGAACACGGCATTATGGATAGTGTTCCCCATGTGACTTTGAAGGTAATCAGCTCATGTGATCAACAACACATAGGCGAAATGATGAAAAAAGCTGAAGGGATAGAATTTGAACAGATGAAAGAAAACAAACGGATCTGGATAAGCCCTGATAAAAGGTTTATTAAGATCATGGTTCAAGGCACAGGGATGGGGCGTCCCCAAACTGTGCAATTATCCCAAGAGACACTGGGAGAACTCCCTAATCCTAATGCACCAAGCCTCCAAGAGGACATGATGGAGGCGGTGCCTGAGACGCTGTGGGCAAAGAACAGCACTGACATTGGACTAATCAAGTCCGCTCAACCTGTGAAGGTGGAGCTTAGACCGGGGGCCACCCTGCCTTGGAAGAACCAGTATCCATTGAAGGAGAAAGCGGTGGCTGGAATCGAGCCACAAATTAAAGGACTTTTAGCCGCAGGAGTCTTACGGAAAACAACTGATCCCCGGAGCAACACGCCGTTGCTACCCGTGGAGAAGCCTGATACCTCTTACCGGCTGGTGCATGATCTAAGAGCTATCAACGAGGTGTTACTTGACTATCCATCAGATGTCCCCGACCCCCATGTGCTATTGACATTTATCCCGTCGAAAGCTAAATACTTTACGGTTATAGATTTGTGTAGTGCATATTTTAGTGTGCCCTTGAGCGAGGAGTGCCAGCATTTTTTTGGTTTTACTTATAAGGATGAATATTATGAAATACTAGGATCCCGCAGGGACTAAAGCATTCGCCACACATATTCAACAAAATCCTAAGGGAGGATTTAGAGGGGTTGGATAAAGTCGTGACCTCTAGGGTCATTCAGTACATGGATGATCTGATACTGTGCGCGGACGATCAGGAAACATGTCATCGCGATTCCGTGAAACTGTTGCAACTGTTGGCGGAAAACGGCCATAAAGTGTTGTTGAAAAAGTTGCAATATTGTAAACCTAAAGTGATCTATTTAGGACAAACAATTTCACAGGGCCATCGGGCTATTTCAGAAGAACATTTGGTGGCCATAAGGACGGCGCCCAAGCCTGTGACGGTACGACAGCTAATGGGATTTCTGGGTATAATGGGGTACAGCTCTCCCTGGGTCGAGAACTATACGGAAATAATGAAACCATTGAGAGAGATGATGAAAGAAACGGGCGTTGATAAACTGAGCAGTAAAGTGGTATGGACCGAAGATGGCTCACGGGCATTCGAAACAATCAAGTCCCGACTGTTAGAGGCGCCGGCCCTGGCTTTGCCTAACTATACCAAGAAATTCATACTCTACGTCTCTTCTTCACCAGATCAGAAGCAGGCGTGTGCGGTGTTGGCCCAGAACACAGGGGTGGGGGCGCGACCGCAGCCGATGGCGTACTACTCAATTGCCTACTCGGAAGTAGAGATGGGGATGGCTCCATGCTACCGAGAAATGGCTGGAGTTTATACGATGTACGAAAAAGCCGCAAGTATTATGATGGGATATCCAGTGGATATCATGGTGAGGCATGACTTAAAGAGTCTGTTGGAGTCCGGTAAATATGCACTAACGATGCCTCGCATTAAACACTACTACAGACTTTTGGAACAGGAAGACGTGACGCTGGTCAGGTGTTCCATAACGAACCCGGCAGCGGACATCCCTACGCCTGAGGATGGAGAACCCCACGACTGTTTAGTCGAAGTCGAGAGGTACTCTAAACTCAGAGCAGACTTGCAGGCGTTTCCATTTAGCAGTCCAGATCTGGAATTATGGACTGACGGCTCTTGCTATCGTGTTGGCGAGGGACTAAAAGCAGGTTACTCCGTGGTAAGGTCACAGGGCGAAGGATTTGTGGTAGAAAAAGCCGAAGCATTATCACAACCTTGTTCGGCCCAATTAGCAGAGTTGGTCGCACTGACGGAAGCATGTAACATGGCAGAGGGCAGAACTGTAAATATTCATACAGACAGTGCCTATGCTCACGGTACCGCATTTTTACATGGCACAGTGTGGAAAGGGCGAGGTTTTAAGAAAGCTGACGGAAGCGCCATAAAACATTGTAGTCAGATTAAACGGTTGTTAGAAGCAATTATGAAACCAAAGCAGATTGCGATAATCAAGTGTGCTGCCCACCAGTCAGACGAGTCAAAAATAACTCGAGGAAACAAAAGAGCAGACGAAGCTGCCAAGGAAGTGACAGGTGCCGACAGAGCAGGTAAGGTGTTGGTTATCACACACGGAGTTGAGTTAGAGGACAAGATAACCTACAAAGATGTTTTGACTTTCCAGGAGGAGGCTAGTCAGGTAGAACGGAACCTCTGGATAACCAGGGGAGCTTGTCAGGATGATTCAGGTTTGTGGCGCAACGTCAGTGGATTTGTGGTGGCTCCTGCTGGCCTGGTCGGACTGCTGATCCACACGGCTCACGACTTTTGCCATGCGCACAGAGGAGAGGTAAGGAGAAAAATCAGAGAATATGGCTTTTGGGCGCCAGATTTGAACAGTCAAATTGATCATGTGATACAGAGATGTGTAATATGTTTGAAAAACAATATACGTAAGGGGATTAGTGTGTCACCAGGACATATCCCCACGCCCAATGGCCCAATGCGAGACCTTGTAATTGATTACATTGACATGATTAAGCCCATTAATCAGAAGAGATATATTCTTGTCGTTGTCTGTCGTTTTTCAAGGTGGGTGGAGGCGTGCGCCACCCGGCACAAGGATGCAGCATCAGTGGCTAAGTTCTTATGCCAAGAGGTAATTCCCCGTTTCGGAATAATGGACAGAATCGCGTCAGACAACGGAAAAGAGTTTGTCGACAAAACTGTACGTTTAATACTCCAACATTTAGGCATAAAACAGCGATTGGGGGCCGTTTATCATCCGCAGAGCCAGGGGATGGTGGAACGCATGAACGGGACGCTAAAAAACAAGCTGGTAAAGATCTGTCAACACACAGGACTGAATTGGTTGAACGCTCTCCCTCTAGCACTGTTTGCATGCCGGTCAAGCGAGGTTCGCGGACTGCGTACGGGATGATGTTAGGTCGCTGCATGGTAGTACCAGGTTTGCGCGCGACAGGCAAAGGTCCGAGTTTGGACATCCTGGACAACGACATGCGTGAGTACGTAAAATACATGTCAAAGATACACAAAAGTATTCTGGATCATGTCTCCAGTAGACAGGAGCATGAAACCGGGGATGAGGTGAATAGGCAGACTACACCTCAAATCATACCAGGCGACTACGTTTATGTTAAAGTATTTAGACGCAAGTGGTTTGGCGCGAGACGAGAAGGGCCATACAAAGTCGTTCGAGCCACCGAGAGGGCTTTACAAATTCAAGGATCGCCTATGTGGTTTCACGTTACTCATTGTGTAAAAGCAATCGATACGGACCAAGAATGGGAACCTGAACCACAAGACCTTGACGGTAAAACCGGGGCGTCGCAACCGTTACATGAAGGCGAAGTGAAAGCGGCGGAAGATGAAATTGGGGTGGCGCTAACCCCAAACGATGGGGAAGACCCGGATGATTATGGCGAGCCAGACCGAGGGGGCCACGATTGGCCACAAGTAGAAGATGAAGGTTTTTTACAGGAACCAGACAGAGGAGAAGATTATGAATTGGAACATAATAATTTCTCCTCTGTGGATTTGGAGAAGGTACCAGAAGAACCGGAGGAACCAGTGCTTAGCACAAGCCCGGAACGAGATACTCGACCAAAACGAGTCATCCAGAAGCCTCAACGGTATACATAGGCGAAAGAAGGGATAGTGTAACTGATAGGCCTTGGAGAGGGCGTGTATATATTAATTTTTCATTTTTCATTAGCTGAGCTCTTTCCTTTTTTAGAAATGTTTAGATAATAAATGCAATGTAAGGTCTTTTCTTTCAGAGTGGATTGCACAAAATAGACACGTTTGGTTAAAAAAACACATAAGTATAGTCTAAACCTGGTAATTGGTACGATCATCTTTTTGCATAAAGGGACGGACCTAGACTGAAGTGAAATTGATATAACTGATACATTGTGTATAACCTGCAAATGAGTGGAAAATTGTTAAACGGTGTGAGTGAATAGAGAACTGTGTAATTCTGTGGATTCATAGTCGGTCAGTGGAAGAGGGAGCTAATGTGGGTGTTGAGAGCAATTGATACTAACAAATATGGAAAATGAGTTAGAAGGATTCTGGAAATGTTTGGTTCTTAGGTAACTGGGCTAAACAGTAAGGTTAAGGTAATTGTAAACAGTTTGATTGAGAAAATACTAACAAGTATATTGGGGATCATTAATCCCCAAACCGGGGAAACTGTGGTAGTTTTCAGTCAAAGCAAACTGTTATATATTATTTTGTACAACACAACCAACGATTACAGAATGGCAACAGGAACAGGTACTATACACTCACAATTTCTCCCCTCATCTCCCCTCTCTCTGTAAAACAACGAGGTATAGACACACATCTCTGACTTGGTACAAGCAGCTGCCTGTCTCAGATTTCCTCCTCAATGGGGGAAGATGAGACATGCAGGCGCTGATTAAGTGAGAGACAGTGGCTGTTTGATCTCCTGGGAAAGTCAACAAATGTGTGGTTTTACAGCTCTGAGATCGACCAAGCGACTAGAGATCCATCTGGTCAGACAGATTGAATATACAAAGATACTAAAGAAACGGCCTTATAAGGCGCCAGACAAGCTCCACTAAGGGGGGCTGCTGTCTCCTCTAAGACAAAGGACAGCAGATGTAAGAGATCAAAGAGAGACCGTTTGAGTCCACTCTGTGACCTAATAGGGCATCTTGAACTGCGGGAAAAACGCCCAGTAATAAATTCAGTCTTAAACGTCACTGTAGGGCTTAGCCTATTGAGAGCTAAAACAAGTGTTCTCCAATTAGAAAGCTCGATGCGAGTTCTTGGATACGCCCGCCTGTCGTAACATTAGAGGCGGAGCTTAGATTTGAATATGACAAACTCCTCGATGGGAGAGGAAGACACAAACCCCACGAGACCAGACCAGGAAACAACTAGCAGAATACACACTCTTTTTCTCCACTAGATATTGAGGAAACCACGAGCAGAAAGACGGCCCCGCAACTACCATCTTGGAGAAGCCGAGACGTGAGAATGTTTATAGACAAGCTTTTTTATTGAGAATTTAGTCTGAATTCTACGATCCTCCGGCATATTGGATGCATCTCGTAGGTTCATTGCACATATTTCTTTTGTAACATCTGTTGAAATCCTTTTTCATTAAAAACGGATTCTCTTCAAACTGCTCGGAACTCGATTTCTTCAACCGCCGCGCCGTGTACTAGCAGAAACCATCATATACATGGTTATCTGCAATTGTAGCTCAGTAGTACTTCAAAGAGCTTTTTAAGGTTTAAACACAACGCAGGGTACGAAGGTTAAGCTAGGAAGATACTACATGTCCCACGGGCACGCCGTGATTCCGATCCGCGTGAAAATATTCACGGCCATAGAGGAGACCGTGGGACACCTTTTTGCAACCGAATATGTGTCTCGAATTTGCTCCCACGCGGCGCGCAAAATCGCGCAAGGAAAAATCGGACCAAAAATTAACCAATGCTCCAGCAGTATTAATGACCCTGATGTAAACAAGACAAACGTCTTTCTCTGGTCTGCATCCCCTTATACAATTGTGTGTATTGAGCCGTATTGTACCCATTCTGCAATCTGTTAAATAAATAAAAATAACTTTTGACTGGCCGCCGAGCCATACTGTAGTGTACATGGTGACTGCTTGACTTAAAAAAAATAAAAAAAAATAAAAAAAATATTATTAATAAAAATATTTAATAATTTTTTTTTTAATAATTTTTTTTTGGCTTCCCCTGTTATTTTACCCACGCGACGCCACTGCTCGTACTTGCCCGATACCTCTCGCGACAGCCGGCCAATACCACTTTACGGCGACGTGCCATGTGCAACGTAGCATGAGATGAATTGGGAGTAGGTGGGTGCGGTGTGCGGTGGAGCAATAACATGTCAGCAGTTTGGACATATTTTAAGATTTGCGATGCTGACCAGAGGAAAGCAGACTGCAAACTATGCTCTGCTAAAGAGGTGAAAATGTTTTTCATTTAACACAAGTTGTTGTGAAGGGCCAGATTAAACCGAATATATATATTTATTATATATATATATTTAATTGTATTTGTATATTCTCTAATATTCCCTGATATCCCTTGTATATTCCTTGTACAATATGCATTGAATATCCATTCTAGCCTACTGAACATCCCATAATAGTCTCCATTCTACTATTGGTCGAGACCTTGGTGCCAGGCTGCCATACCCCCCAGACCCAGTTCAAACGTACCGCTCAACATGTACGAACAAGTCCTAGTTCCGCGTAGGAATCTGGCTACCGCACCACTAATGGGACTATTTGTTCATAGTGCGTATATATACTGCGCTACTAAAGTAGGACTTCCTTTTCAGTCCAGTTTCTTACCCTCCAATAGAGTCACAGACGTAAAGCCTCCCCGCGACGCCACGTGTGGGAGTAAGGCCAAGTTCGGCCTACCATCGGTATTGAGACATCGTGTATATTAATATTTGAATAGTCATATTTGGCACTATATCGTCGAGTTGGACGTAGTCTATTAAGCTAATAATAGTCTGTTAATATATAGTGCTTCGTGCGGTGAGAATACTACCGTAGTCAGCACCCCATCGTTTCGGGCAGAAAACTGGCTGTTTATCCAGGATGATCGACCCCATGTGAGATTGCACCCGAGGAGCCCCAGAGCCGACGAGCGAGTGGACCTGTATACCGGATTATTCTACCGACGACAGCCCGCCTTCCCAGGCACGGATTATGCTTTGTATACGTTGATTATTCCATGGATAAAGACCCCAGACACTGCCGTGTGTTGGAACCCCCCCCCCCCCTGGAGAGGACGCAAGGTGAGGAGACGCTCTGCAAGACGAGGTCGCTTCACGTCTCTCCTCCGTGGACCGGAGGACGCCGGCCCACAAAGAGTCCATCTGCTTTCATCTGTGGTCCAAGGATCGCCGGCGCATTGAACGGCACTACAGTGGGTTCACCTGGGATACCCTTGGCCGGATGAGGCAGCCGGACTCTACCCCCCCCCCCCCTTCCTACTCCTGTCGGCTTACAAGCGACCGGATTACCCCCCCCTAGTGTATCCAGTCTATAATCATTGAAGTATCATTGCTGTTATTCCTTAACTATTCCAGGTCGTATATGTACCACCTGCGCCTTCAGAGATTGGACATTCTCTATTGATATACCGACGAATACTCTTGCCATAAAAGTGCATACTAATTCCCATTCATAAATGTGATTGATTTGATTAAGTGCTTGCTCTACACACCATCGCTGTGTAGAAATAAAGACCTATTTCTAATTCGTACATTTGTGTTGGATCCGTTTCATCTACGTGACAGTGTTCATCATAATATATTTATGCCGAGTACTGGGTGGCCGAATATTAAGTACAAAGGTAGTGGTAGTAAGTATCATATCTAGTAATACAGTCAGGGAATTGTACCCCTCAGTTACAATTGGTCCTTCGAGCCGGAGGGTAATTAGTGTAATATTAATATAGTGTTATTAATATTGAAATGGCCTATGATGAACACTCCACGAAACGATCCTCCTAACCAACGCCCGCAGCGCGAACGACGGCTCCCTCAGTACTTAGAGGCTTACGCTGTCAGTCAACAACCTAGTCTTCTACTAACAGTAAACGCGGTAAAACTAGAAAGTAAAAGTATGTCTAACCCCAACGCCCAGACTACCCCGACCATAGAGGCCCCTACGGGTTCTAATGTAACTGACCAAGTTCACGGTGGGGACCAGTGGGAACCAGACATGACTTCACACCCCGCCAGTACTGAAGAAGTAGTCCCCGATGAGTCCCGGGAGGAATACAACGCTACCGAGAGAGAACTCGGCACGGAAGAAGACGGGGAGAGCACCGTGGAGATAGAGCTCCAAGGCTCCGCAAGGAGTACCCCGAGGGAAGGCTCCCCTATACAACCGCCTTCTCCCAGCGAGGCAGAGAGGACCCTACAGCAGGCCTTCCTCATCAGCCTGAACGCCGCTGCTGAACGCGACCGACTGCAGATCCAGCAGCGGAGCGAAGAAGAGCATATACGTCTAGAAATAAGACGCATTCAGAGAGAAGAGAATGTGGCCCGAGACCGAGCAGACAGCCAGCGAGCAGCTGCTGGTGCTCTACGGGACGCAGAGCGCGACAGACAGCAAGCGCAACTAATAGAACAGCTGATCAGAAGGACAACACCCTCTCCCTCCGCCAGAGGCTCCAGGAACTCGTCTAGACACACCTCCAGGGCGGCATCCCCTAGCCGAGTAAACAACCCTGAACTTGACCAACAGACGAGGTCTATACCCCCCACAGACCGCCTACCCCCACCGGTCCAAGCGAGACCTAGCAACCGGGAAGGAGCAGCATATCCTGCGGAGAGGCTAAACCAGAGACTACAAGCACTGGATGACCTAACTGAAGACGAAGAGGAAGAGGAGGAGAACCACGCCCGACGACAGCACAGTACTCTACCGGACCAGGAGGTCCGGTACAGCCCAGGCTATACTCCTGCGGAGCTGCGCTACAGACCCCCGACTCTATACACGGGTGAGCACGACGCACGACCCGCACCGAGGAACAGCACCTGGACAAGCGGGCCATGGTACACTGCCGGTACCAGCCCATACCAAGGAGCGGGAGGAGACTCGCCTAGGAGGCCTCTCCCCCAACGCTCGCCGATGTATCCACAGTCAGCGTCATACATTGGCACGCCTATGGTACCCGACTTCACCCAAGAGAACCGGGCCCAGTATACAGAACTCCGCATGTGTCTGGAGACCATGTTGGTGGATGTATTGGATGAACGCCATAAATACGCCATCCTACTGAAGCACTTAAAGGTACCCCGCGCACATAATATAGCGCTCGCCTACGCGACTTCCAACACCCCATACACAGCAGCGCTGGTAGCATTGGACCAGAGGTATGGGCGCATATGGGATTACGTGATCCAGGAGATCCGACACATCGACCGCTTACCCCCAGCAATAGACAATCGAGCACTGGACGACCTGTCCATCAGAGTGCAGTCCCTGGTAGGGATGTTGGGAGCGCAGAGAGAGAAGGGGAGGCATGAACTTTACGCCAACTCAAATGTGGAAAGGATCTTGGAGAAGCTGCCGCCCGCTCGACAGGAGCGTTTTAGGCGACAGAGACCACAGAGACCCGAATGGCCCCGAACCGAACCTCCTCGATCTAGCAGACTTCCTGGCGAGAGAAGTCAGCAGCCTACGGCTAGATACATTCGGACGGAGCACCCCTGGCTCCAGAGAAGGAACCAGACGACTAAATGATGGAAGAAGATCGGTGACTGTGATGCACCAATCGGAGTCAGTACCGAGCAGCAGGAGCCACAGTACCCCCTCCAGAACGGAGAAGTGGAAGATAGTGTGCCCCTACTGTGAGAAAGAACACTGGCTAGCGCAATGTGACTCCTTCCCCAAGCTGAACGCGGAGGAAGCAAGTCAATGGATAAAGTCCAACAAGCGCTGTTTTCGCTGTGCGCGCCCACACATGGCAGCCGAATGCCGCTTAAAGAAAAGGTGCACCAAGTGCGATGGAGCCCATCTGGACATACTTCACGACAGTAACAGACGGCGCCCTTCACCCGCACCATCCAGCAGCAAAGCGAGCGTCATGTACATCGATCCCGCCAGCAGCAGTGGAGCCAGAGTACTCCTAAAAGTAGTGCGTGTGACACTAAGCTACCAGAATAAAGTCCTGGACACTTACGCCGTCCTCGATGACGGGTCAGAGAAGACCCTTCTGCTCGCCTCCGCTGCGGCCCAGCTAGGGCTGCGGGGAAGCGAAACCCAAATGACAATTCGGACAATAAGACGAGATTTGAAGACGATAAAGGGCGAGAATGTCTCATTCTCTATCGCAGCAAGCGGCCAGCCTGAGCGACGGTACCAGATTACAGACGCTTTCACCAGCCAAGATATAGGACTGTCGCGGTACACATACCCCGTCGCCAAGCTGATGGAGAAATATGCACATCTGCGCAAGTTACCGATCCCGCTCATAGACAATGCTATGCCGACCCTGTTGATAGGCTCCGACCATGCAGACCTCATTGTCCCGATAGACCGGGTTCATACCGGACCCCGAGGCTGTCCTGCAGCAGTCGAGACCCGTTTGGGATGGACTCTCCAAGGCCCGCTCGCCAAATCTCTCAACCGAAGTACAGCCACTAGATGTCTCCACTCCCGAGTCACAGAGGGAGAAACCGCACTCCTGCAACACGTAGAGCGGTTATGGACCTTGGAACAAATGCCCTTTAAGAACGGAAAGAAAGACATTCGCTCTAAAGATGACATTTACGCCATTCACCTCCTCGAGACAGGGACCAAGAGAGTCCCGGTCAACAGCGTTTTGAGATACGCCACGCCACTCCTGCGGCGAGAAGGAATGCCTACTTTCCACGCCAAGACAGACGCCACAGAACGGTACCTGCTGAACACGGAGCGGCGCTTAGCCAAGAACCCCGCCCAAGAGAGTGTATACCGCGCTGAGATTGAGAAGCTCATCACAGCGGGACACGTCACAAAGATGGACATTAAAGAGGCTGACCAGACCACTGAATCGTGGTACGTGCCTCACCACAAGGTCCATCACAACGGTAAAGACTGCATAGTATTTAACTGCAGCTACCAGATCGGATCCCAAAATCTGAATAAAGAGTTACTGCCCGGTCCCATACTCGGCCCCTCCCTACTCGGCGTTCTACTCCGCTTCCGCCAGGAAAAGGTGGCCATCAGCGGGGACATTAAAGGAATGTTCCTGCAGGTGAGATTAGTAGAGGAGGACAAGCCCCTGTTACGGTTCCTATGGAGAGAGAAGCCAGGAGATGAGCACCCAGCCATCTACCAATGGGAAGTCCTCCCCTTCGGAACGACGTGCAGTCCCTGCTGTGCTACATTTGCACTACAGAAACATGTAGCAGAGGACCCAGCAGCGGACGAAGAGGTCCGACACAGCGTAAAGAACAGCTTCTACGTAGACAACTGTCTACAAAGCCTTTCAACCCAGGAAGAAGCCGAGGCTCTCCTGATTAAACTCCGCGCCTCATTGATCAAAGGCGGCTTTGATCTCAGGCAGTGGGCCAGCAGCGATCCGCAAGTACTGCGCAGCCTCTCCTCCGAGGACAAGGCAGCCAGCAGCGAGACCTGGATGGCTACAATCCCGGGAGAAGCCCAGGAGATGACCCTGGGATTGGTGTGGCGATTCAAAACAGATTCGCTTCACTACAGACACAAGCCCCTGACTACGGCGCAGGGAAGGCCGGCGGCGGCGCCGACCACCAGACGGAGTGTGTACACAACACTCGCCCGACAATATGACCCGCTAGGATGTATTCTACCGTACACCACCAGGGCAAAAATGATTGTACGAGCATTGTGGGACAAGGACCAGGGCTGGGACGACCCCATTCCCGCACACCTTGCATCCACCTGGAGAGAGTGGGAGATGGAGCTCCACTCACTCCCAGGCGTTAATATGCGCCGAAGCTACTTCCCACCCACGGTGAGGCCAGAGACATGTAAAATGGACTTACACGTCTTCAGTGACGCCTCAGAGGTCGCATACGGATCAGTAGCCTACTTGCGGGCCCAAGAAAAGGGGGGAGAGATCTACACAGCATTTGTCCTCGCCCGCTCGAGAATAGCCCCACGCAAGCAACAATCTATCCCACGTCTAGAGCTCTGCGCAGCCCTAGCCGGAGCGCACCTAGCCACGCTCATCCAACGTGAGCTCACCATACCGGTGTCTAGAACAATCCTGTGGTCAGATTCCACGACAGTACTCGCCTGGATCAAATCGGACTCATGCAAGTACAAAGTCTTCGTGGGAGTCAGAGTCACCGAGATTCAAGACTTAACCGAAGAGTTAACCGGAGAAACAGAGTGGCGCTACGTTGATACAAAACAGAACCCAGCTGACGTCATCACCCGGGGAATGCCCCTAGATGACCTCACCCGTCGCAATGTCTACAGTGACGGCCCCGCATTCCTAAGACTCCCGGAAGGACAGTGGCCCATGCCTATCCCGAGGGAAGCAAGTCCAGAGGAGGTGGAAAATAAGAAGTCTGTGTTCTGTGGATTGAGCACCGTAGCTTCCACCGACCCTAACATAGACGATTGCACGTCCATAGAGAGTGCACAACAAAGAACATTCCTGCGGTACCACCCGGAGTGCAAGTCCCCCGCTGATATGTCAGCAGCTAACTACGAGGAAGCAGAATTGCTTCTACTGCAGCGAGCCCAGAGAGACTCGTTCCCCGATGAATTGGCCTGTCTACAGGGAGGAAAGCCCGTCCCATCCGACAGCAGATTAATTCATCTGGCCCCCGAGAGCGACGCTCATACCCTCATCAGAGTGGGTGGCCGCCTACGCAGAGCCCCCAATCTACCGGATGACATTAAATACCCGATCGTATTGAACAGCCGACACAAGGTCACAGAGCTGATTATAAAGAAATACGATGAGGATGTACATCACGCAGGAGCAGAAAGAGTCTTCGCGGAAATCAGACGTCGTTACTGGATCCTACAAGGAAGAGAGGCGGTACGACGCTTCCAGCGAACATGTCTAGACTGCCGCAAGTGGCGCGTGCAGCCCAGCATACCAAGGATGGCTGACCTTCCTCCATGTCGCCTCCGAATCGGTGACAAGCCATTCCACTCAACGGGTATGGACTGCTTTGGCCCGCTGCACATAAAGAAAGGAAGAGGAACCGAGAAGCGGTGGGGTATTGTATTCAAATGCATGACCACCAGAGCGATACACATCGAGCTTCTCCCGACCATGAGCACAGACTCATTCCTTATGGCCTTCCGTAGATTCACATCACGGAAAGGAAGACCGTCTACCCTATTGTCCGATCATGGGACAAACTTCAAAGGCGGCGAAAGAGAGCTGAGAGAGAGCTTCCAAGCTATGGGCCCAGAACTTAAGACCCACCTCGCTCCAGCACAGGTTGATTTCCAATTCAACCCCCCAAACGCACCCCACTTCGGTGGCACTTGGGAACGAGAAGTGCGCTCCATAAAGACAGCCCTGTACGCAGTACTTGGGGCCCAGACTGTGGCGGAAGAAGTCCTAATGACAGTCCTCACGGAGATTGAGGGAGTACTTAACTCGAAGCCCCTCGGATATGTCTCCAGTGATGTGGCGGATATCGACCCAGTTACCCCCAACACACTCCTGATGGGGCGGCTAGATCCCGCGTTACCCCAGACAATGTACCGGCCTGAAGAAGCGAACGGCCGACGAATGTGGAGGTACAGCCAAGTATTAGCCGACAAGTTTTGGAGCAGTTTCCTACTGCACTACCTACCGTCTCTACAGACCCGCCAGAAGTGGGTAAAGGAGAGAGACAATTTGACAGAAGGAACAGTCGTCATGATTATTGATCAATCACTGCCCAGAGCTATGTGGCCGGCCGGCCGCGTAAGCAAAGTGATCACCGGTGCCGACGGCAAGGTCCGAGCAGCTGAAGTGCTTGTCCAGGGTCGCACTTACACCCGTCCCGTGGCGAGGCTCATAGAACTGCCCCGACTCCCAGACACAATCGATGATGACCATGACCCTATAACCCTATGACTTTGTGAAGTTGACTGACCCCTACAGCAAACCCTTATGTGTAAATAGACAACGCGATTAATCTGTCTCTGCTTAACTGATTAGGTCTGGGACCAATCAGGGGGTGGCTGTTGTGAAGGGCCAGATTAAACCGAATATATATATTTATTATATATATATATTTAATTGTATTTGTATATTCTCTAATATTCCCTGATATCCCTTGTATATTCCTTGTACAATATGCATTGAATATCCATTCTAGCCTACTGAACATCCCATAATAGTCTCCATTCTACTATTGGTCGAGACCTTGGTGCCAGGCTGCCATACCCCCCAGACCCAGTTCAAACGTACCGCTCAACATGTACGAACAAGTCCTAGTTCCGCGTAGGAATCTGGCTACCGCACCACTAATGGGACTATTTGTTCATAGTGCGTATATATACTGCGCTACTAAAGTAGGACTTCCTTTTCAGTCCAGTTTCTTACCCTCCAATAGAGTCACAGACGTAAAGCCTCCCCGCGACGCCACGTGTGGGAGTAAGGCCAAGTTCGGCCTACCATCGGTATTGAGACATCGTGTATATTAATATTTGAATAGTCATATTTGGCACTATATCGTCGAGTTGGACGTAGTCTATTAAGCTAATAATAGTCTGTTAATATATAGTGCTTCGTGCGGTGAGAATACTACCGTAGTCAGCACCCCATCGTTTCGGGCAGAAAACTGGCTGTTTATCCAGGATGATCGACCCCATGTGAGATTGCACCCGAGGAGCCCCAGAGCCGACGAGCGAGTGGACCTGTATACCGGATTATTCTACCGACGACAGCCCGCCTTCCCAGGCACGGATTATGCTTTGTATACGTTGATTATTCCATGGATAAAGACCCCCGACACTGCCGTGTGTTGGAACCCCCCCCCCCCCCTGGAGAGGACGCAAGGTGAGGAGACGCTCTGCAAGACGAGGTCGCTTCACGTCTCTCCTCCGTGGACCGGAGGACGCCGGCCCACAAAGAGTCCATCTGCTTTCATCTGTGGTCCAAGGATCGCCGGCGCATTGAACGGCACTACAGTGGGTTCACCTGGGATACCCTTGGCCGGATGAGGCAGCCGGACTCTACCCCCCCCCCCCCTTCCTACTCCTGTCGGCTTACAAGCGACCGGATTAACCCCCCCTAGTGTATCCAGTCTATAATCATTGAAGTATCATTGCTGTTATTCCTTAACTATTCCAGGTCGTATATGTACCACCTGCGCCTTCAGAGATTGGACATTCTCTATTGATATACCGACAAATACTCTTGCCATAAAAGTGCATACTAATTCCCATTCATAAATGTGATTGATTTGATTAAGTGCTTGCTCTACACACCATCGCTGTGTAGAAATAAAGACCTATTTCTAATTCGTACATTTGTGTTGGATCCGTTTCATCTACGTGACAGTGTTCATCATAATATATTTATGCCGAGTACTGGGTGGCCGAATATTAAGTACAAAGGTAGTGGTAGTAAGTATCATATCTAGTAATACAGTCAGGGAATTGTACCCCTCAGTTACACAAGTCATTTGAGGAGTTTGCTAAAGCTAGCAGCAGCAGTACAAAACAACCAACTCTGGCGCAAACGCTGGTGAAGCGACAGAAGATGGCCAGAGAAAACCCATGGGCAGTGAAAATAACCAAAGTGCTTACCCAGAACATTGTGAAAAGACCCAATTCTTTTGTTCTCAGCTTAGAGAAAAACTGGAGAGGAAGAGCATAGATAGTACTCAGAGTAGTTTAATTAAGCTAAAACAGGCAGGGACGCGGGAAGTCAGTCAAAGTTGGGGGTGCTGAGATAACTCATAATATAACATCATATGCTCATGCGCATCATTCGTGATTTTCCATTCATTTGAAAGGTCAACATTTTACACTACAACAGACAGCAAACTTGAATACCAACATGTGGACAGTTCACACACGAAATGCAGCAGTTATTTTCCTAATCAGAAGACGATTTATTGTGGATTTAGATGCAGCAGGGTAGCAACAAGGCACTTAACCTTCGCGCACTGCGCACACAGTATCGTATAACAGATGAATATACATGAATAATCATAGGCATCTAACAGTCAGCACTAGTGACAATTTACACATTTTTGTGACAGAATGAATTGAACACACAGCAACCATATTAATAACGAGTAACTGGACTTTTCTCTAAGGCTGGCGGCCCGACGTCTATTGTTGTGACTAAGACAAAACAAGTGAGCATGCAGGAGAGATAATAAAAACATATTTGCCTACCTTAATTAAGAAGACGGTAGAACAGCGCCAGTTGTGCTCATGGGTGGTGGAAATAAACTCCCTCATGATAACACGAATGTCCAGTGAGTCCAGAACTTCACAGACCGAAAAGTCCAGCTCCAAAACAACAGTCTGTGCAGTATTTTGGTCTTTGGCAACAACTTGTTGTGAGAGCAGCGCATTAATCAGTGTTCGTTTTAATGCTGCCAGTTTGTTGACGGCCTCTGTGTGTTGATGGGACTTCTCATTAGAGATGTTCCTATACCATTTGTTCCTTCCCGATCCGATTCCGATACCTAAGCTTTGGGTATCAGCCGATACCGATACTGATCCGATACCAGTGCATACATTAAACAATTTTTTTTATATTATATAAATTATAAAACTATTTATTCAACAACAGGTGATTGTATAGATTAGTATTAGTATCATTAATTGACAACTATCTCAATGAGTTCACCCACGGAATGGTTGTTGGGACACTGGTTCCGCACGGACGTTATAGATTGTTGCACTTCCTATCCAGGCAGCTCCGTTTTCAGTTAGCTACTAGCCAGAGCCTGTAATGTGTATGTTGTGATTTTTAATGGCAATAAATATTCAACATTCTCTTTTGAGACTCCGCCTCAGACTCTTATCATTTGGCACTAAAAGCTAAACATTGTCACCGGCAGTGGCGGACTCAGGCTGTTTGATGGGCAGGGGCGAAAAGAAAAAAAGGGCACCTACTGCACAACATGGGACCCCATCAGTGAGCAAAAAGATATGATGCGTCATGTATGGTGAAATAGTCTTCATCCTTGATTAAGATTAACATTAGAATAACATAGACAATCCAGATTAATAGTATAACCACACCTCTATGATAAAAACACACAGAGAACAATACACCTTTCAAATGTTTATTTCACCTCATTGTCATGGTGATTGAAAAGTAGATTTATCATGGTGTTTGAAAAGTAAATTATCATGGTGTTTGAAAAGTGGATTTATCATGGTTGTAACTGAGGGGTACAATTCCCTGACTGTATTAATAAGTATGGTATCATTAAACCACTACCGTCTTATGTACATTACCATTACTACTGGCCATACAGTACACAGGTATCTTATGATGAACACTTCCCACAATGACTCGGTTCCACACAAAACTGGATTTAAGTATTTATTAGCAGCAATGATAGTACATAATATACTTTACTTTGGATGCGCTTATAAGGCAAAGGAATGTGCGTAGGCAAATCAATAACGTATGTCCATTCTCATATTACGCAGGAGATAATAATACAACCTGAATCTTAGGAATTATATCTATGGTACTCTGGGGAGGCAGCGGGAGATACTGGTAGGGGGTTCCCACCGGTTGTAAGCCAGCAGGGGGAGGAAATGTTCGAATGCAAAGTCTGGATCAACAGGGACTCAATAAGCTCCTGCTATGGGAGGCGGTATATTACTCAGCAGACGAAAAGCAGCAGCTGTAATCCAAGTATGCGTGCAGCATAGGTGAAAGCCGGCCAGCCTCTCCAAGAGACGGGCTCGAGTGATGTTCCTCACGTCACGGGTAAATCCCACACAGTAGTGGGGTGTAGACGATTCTTCTCCGCTCCAACATCCACAGGACCAAAGCAATAATCCAGCTGGAAAGGGCTCTGCGTTCACCGGTGTAGATTCTCCGGTGCGCGGTACTTCACATTAACTAGGTCGAACTTGACGTTATTCCACTAAGCTCTGACACTTTACTATCCTATTCGCACGCGGTTATAAGTGCTCTATTTAGATGCACGGTTGCTCACTTCACTTGGTCGTTGACTCGTGATGAAGGCTTTACTAGTAAGGAGTGAACGATACGTTGAACAAACGTATTAGGATAAGACAAGACTACTGCTGTATCCACCTGCAACGTATTTATACGTACAGTGAATAATCTAGTGCCAACCTTATTTCTGTCTCGTATTCCTGGGCAAAGCCGGGCATGTATAGACATGTCTTCGTGGTGACTTTGAACTCGGCATTGGGGGTATGGCCGTTGGCGCCTAGGGGATCGCTTCCAATAGGAGAACGAAATATTATGGTCTGTACTAGGTTAAAGGGATATTCCGTGTATATGTACAAAGAATACACAAGGGATATCAGACGATATACAAATATTATGCAATATATATCAAGTAGTAAATATATATATTCGGTTTAATCTGACCCTTTGTAACAGCCGCCTCCTAATTAGTCCCACCTAATTAGATAAGCAGAGACAGATTAACCGCACTGTCCACTACTCAATGTCTGTTGTGAGGGTAGGCAGTTCACAAAGTCAGGGGGTCATGGTCGTCATTAAGCGAGTCGGGGAGCCTTGGCCACTCTATCAGCCTCGCCACGGGTCGGTTGTATGTCCTCCCTTGGACGAGCACTTCTGCCGCTCTGACCTTTCCGTCGGCACCAGTGATCACTTTGCTTACGCGGCCGGCCGGCCACGCAGCTCGGGGTAGTGACTGGTCTATGGTCATGACGACTGGACGGGATGAAGGGGGGCTTAGGAGGAAGCGGGCCTGAGACTGCTTTGATCTGTGCTTGGCTGTGCCCCCTCCTCCTCCGTCTGTTCCTCCTGTTTGCTCTGTACCCCGTCTGAGGGGGGGCCGGTGCCGGCCGCCCGTCAAGGAGTCGCTTGGGGTGCTGGGTTCGAGGTCAGCTACGTCTGGAGCGCAGCTGAGGGGGGTGGAGTTCCGAACTCCCTCTGGTGCCCACGGTTCTCTCACAGGCCTCTCGCTTAATGTCAATAGCCTCTCAACGGGCTGTACGAGGGAGTGGCCGGTGTCGCTCGCCTTTGTGTGTAGGCAGCGTGTAGACGTGGGTTGACTGTCAAGTCCGTAGAGGGGACCCTGGAGAGTCCACCCCAGTCGGGTCTGAACCGCGACTGGGCATCCTTTGGGTCCGATGTGGGCCGCCTCAATTGGGAGAATGAGGTCCACGTGGTCGGAGCCGATGAGCAGGGTCGGTGTGGCGCCGTCGATAAGCGGTATAGGTAGTTGACGTAGGTGCACATACTTGGCCATCAGCTGTGGGATGGGGTAGGTGTACTGTGATAGGCCTATGTCATGGCTGGTGAAGACGTTGGTTATACTATACTGCTTCTCGGGCTGGTCCACCGCTGCTATCTTGAAGGAGACCTTCTCACCTTTTATGGTCTTCTGGTCCCTTCTGATGGTGCGTATTGTCATGGTACCTTTGGCACCCCGCAGGCCCAACTGGGCTGCTGCGGAAGCGAGGAGGAGAGTCTTTTCAGACCCATCGTCCAGGACGGCGTAAGTGTCCAGGACCTTGTCCTCGTAGCTCAGGAGCACTCTGACCACTTTGATGAGCACTCGGGGGGTCCCCCTATGCTGGTCAATGTGGAGCACACCTGTGCTTTGGATCGTCTGGGGTGGTGCCGACTCGCGGTCGTCCGAGTAGCACCGTGACTCCCAGTGTCTGCTGTAGCAGTCGGGACACCAGGGAGCGGTCTGGTGGATCTCTGGTACTGGTGCCACCGCCTCGGCATGGTACATTACCGCGACGGGCCCACTCTGTTGTCCTGTCGGACGCTTGTTGATGTCATGCAGGACCTCCAAGTGGGTGCCGCCGCACCTGCCGCACTTCTTCTTCAAGCGGCACACAGCTGCCATGTGGCTGCGCGCGCAGCTGAAGCAGCGGCGGTGGTCTTTGATCCACTGACTCACCTCATCCGTGGTCAGCTTGTTGAAATCGTCGCATTGATACAGCCGATGTTCCCCTTCACAGTACTGGCATTCAATCTTCCACTCCTCTTTTGTCGAGGGGGTGTCGTGGTTCTTGTGCTGCGGTACTGATTTGGCTTGGTGCATAACGGTCACCGACCGGCGGTTATCAGTTGATCCCCGAGGTCCTAGTCTTGGGCTTGGTCCACTCCATACGAACGTGTCTAGTCGTAAGCTGCTGACCTCCCTGGCGAGGAAATCAGACAAGTCTAGGAGGGATGCCTCTGGACCGTTGGGGTCGCGGTGGTCTCTCTGCCGCCGAAAACGCTCTTGTCGGGCGGGAGGGAGCTTCTCTAATATTCTCTCTACATTAGAGTTAGCGTACAGTTCGTGTATCCCTTTTTCCTTTTGGGACCCCAGCATCCCTACCAGGGACTGTACCTTGATAGAGAGGTCATCCAATGCTCTGTTGTCTCTGGCTGGGGGGAGACGGTCAATGTCTCTTATCTCCTGTATCACGTAGTCCCATATGCGTCCATAACGTTGGTCGAGGGCTACTAGAGCCGCGGTGTATGGGGTAGTAGAGTTGGAATATGCCAGCGCTATATTGTGCGCTCTGGGCACCTTCAGGTGCTTGAGTAGGATAGCATACTTGTACGTTTCATCCGGTACATCGGACATCATTGTCTCTAAGCACATTCGTAGCTCTGTGTACTGTGCTCTGTTCTCGTGTGTGAAGTCCGGGAACGTCGGTGTGCCAAGGTACGATGCCATGGATGGCTGGCACATCGGTGAGCGTTGGGGGAGAGGCCTCCTGGGCGAGTCTCCCCGTGCGTGTCGTCTTGGGCTGGTACTTGGTGGGTACCGAAGGTCGGGTACCCAGGTGCTGTTCCTCGGTGCTGACGGTGCGTCAAACTCACCCGTGAGTTGAGTCGGGGGTTTGTAGCGCAGTGCCTCGGGGCTGACGTCTGGGCTGTACTGGACCTCCTGGTCCAGAGTACGTTGCTGCTGGTCGGGGCTGTACTGGGCCTCCTGGTCCACAGTACGTTGCTGCTGGTCGGGGCTGTACTGGGCCTCCTGGTCCAGAGTACGTTGCTGCTGGTCGGCTTGACATTCCTCCTCTTCCTCCTCCTCCTCCTCCGCCAGGTCCTGGAGTCTTCTGTTCAGTCTCTCGGCGTGGTCCGGTTCTTCCCGGTTGCTGGGTCTCGTATGGACCGGCCGGGGAGGGGGTTCGGAGCCGTGGACAGGATCCTCCTGTTGGCGGGGTCCCGGGTCGCTTGGTCGGGTAGGGGAATGTGTCCTAGACCCTTGTAGTGACGATCTCCGGGAGCTCCGTGCAGAGCGGGGGGGTGTCGCCATGGCCATCAATTGTTCTACCATCTTCGCCTGCTGCCGGTCGCGCTCTGCTTCGCGCTGGGCATGGGCGGCGTCGCGCTCTGCTTCGCGGTGGGCATTGGCGGCGTCGCGCTGTGCATTGGCGCTGGCATGGCCGGCGTCGCGCTGTGCATTGGCGGCGTCGCGCTGTGCATTGGCGCTGGCATGGGCGGCGTGGAGCTGTGCATTTGCTGCGTCGCGCTGTGCATCGGCGCGGCTTCTTTCAATGTTCTCTTCCGTCTGAAGGCGTCTGGTCTCCAGTCTTATGCGGTCGTCTTCACTCCTTTGTTGCGCCTGGAAGCGCTCTCGCTCGGTTGCAGAATGTTCGCGTTCACGGAGGGCTTGCGCTTGGAGTTGCGCGTGAAGGCGCTCTCGTTGGTCTGCAGCTTGTTCGCGCTCGCTCGTCTGTTGCGCTTGAAGTCGATCGCGTTCGGTGGAGGCTGCCAGGGTGGCGATGAGTGCCTGCGCCAGCATCTTGTCCGCTTCGCTGGGGGAAGACACAGGCGGAGGTGATCGGCTTCTGGCAGTGCTCGTTGGAGATCCGTTCTCCTGTCGCGTACCGAGGAGATCCATCTCCTGGGTGCGCATCTCTTCTTGTGGTGGGTCGGGTTCCATCCCTGGAGGGCTTTCTTTATCCTGGAGCTCTCCGGGGACTACCTCGTCGACGTTGGTGGGGGGTAAAGTCATGTCGGGTCCCTCCTGGTCCCCACCGTGAGCTTGGTCAGTTATGTTAGAACCCACTAGGGTCTCTACTGGCGGGGTAGCCTGGTCGGTAGGGTTGGACATATACTATCCGCTTTAGTTATTTTATCCGCATTTAACTTCCTTTTAAAGCTAGGTATTGGACTGACAACGTAGTCCTCTAGGTGAAGAGGTGGCTGCCGTCTGTGCTCCGGGCGATCTAGCTTAGGAGAACCGTTTGTGGAGTGTTCATCATCGGCCATGTTAATATTAATATTATATTAATATTACGCTAATTCTTATCCGGCTCGAAGGACCAATTGTAACTGAGGGGTACAATTCCCTGACTGTATTAATAAGTATGGTATCATTAAACCACTACCGTCTTATGTACATTACTACTGGCCATACAGTACACAGGTATCTTATGATGAACACTTCCCACAATGACTCGGTTCCACACAAAACTGGATTTAAGTATTAGCAGCAATGATGGTACATAATATACTTTACTTTGGATGCGCTTATAAGGCAAAGGAATGTGCGTAGGCAAATCAATAACGTATGTCCATTCTCATATTACGCAGGAGATAATAATACAACCTGAATCTTAGGAATTATATCTATGGTACTCTGGGGAGGCAGCGGGAGATACTGGTAGGGGGTTCCCACCGGTTGTAAGCCAGCAGGGGGAGGAAATGTTCGAATGCAAAGTCTGGATCAACAGGGACTCAATAAGCTCCTGCTATGGGAGGCGGTATATTACTCCCTGGATCAGCAGACGAAAAGCAGCAGCTGTAATCCAAGTATGCGTGCAGCATAGGTGAAAGCCGGCCAGCCTCTCCAAGAGACGGGCTCGAGTGATGTTCCTCACGTCACGGGTAAATCCCACACAGTAGTGGGGTGTAGACGATTCTTCTCCGCTCCAACATCCACAGGACCAAAGCAATAATCCAGCTGGAAAGGGCTCTGCGTTCACCGGTGTAGATTCTCCGGTGCGCGGTACTTCACATTAACTAGGTCGAACTTGACGTTATTCCACTAAGCTCTGACACTTTACTATCCTATTCGCACGCGGTTATAAGTGCTCTATTTAGATGCACGGTTGCTCACTTCACTTGGTCGTTGACTCGTGATGAAGGCTTTACTAGTAAGGAGCGAACGATACGTTGAACAAACGTATTAGGATAAGACAAGACTACTGCTGTATCCACCTGCGACGTATTTATACGTACGGTGAATAATCTAGTGCCAACCTTATTTCTGTCTCGTATTCCTGGGCAAAGCCGGGCATGTATAGACATGTCTTCGCGGTGACTTTGAACTCGGCATTGGGGTTATGGCCGTTGGCGCCTAGGGGATCGCTTCCAATAGGAGAACGAAATATTATGGTCTGTACTAGGTTAAAGGGATATTCTGTGTATATGTACAAAGAATACACAAGGGATATCAGACGATATACAAATATTATGCAATATATATCAAGTAGTAAATATATATATTCGGTTTAATCTGACCCTTTGTAACAATGGTGTTTGAAAAGTAGATTATCATGGTGTTTGAAGGCCTAAACCATTGCTGCAGTGGTACATTTATCAATGCTAAAGATATCAGTGAGGAATATAAATATTTGGGGAAAAGCATTTAATATGGTCTGGGTTGAAAAATAGTGAACCTATTCTTTAAAAGCTATTTACAACATATATTTTACAGGATATAAAACAGTTTAACAGTTAAAGTTAATTCGAGTGCCGTTGAGCTTCTTCCTTTCTCTCTCCTAACTCTCCTTCTCTCCTCCCCTTCTCTCCGCATGTCCTCCTTCTCTCCTCATGTCCTCTCCTCCTGCCCTCTCCTTCTGTCATACATACTCCCCTTCTCTCCTCCTGTACTCTCCTCCTGTACTCCCCTTCTCTCCTCTCCTTCTCTCCTCATGTCCTCTCCTTCTGTCCTACATACTCCCCTTCTCTCCTCCTGTACTCCCCTCCTGTCCTCTCCTTCTCTCCTCATGTCCTCTCCTCTCCTTCTCTCATCCTGTCCTCTCCTCCTCTCCTCTATCTCTCTCTCTCCCCCCCCCTCTCTATCTTCCCCATTCTCTCCATTAAACAAATATATAGTACCTGGATACTGGCTGGATCAGTGGGATATTTTAATGGCAACAGGAGGGCATTCAAGTTATTTGTTGTTGTGTCATTTGAATAATTTATCTCCCTATCATCATTTTCATCCTTGCTTTCTTTAGCATCTCCATGACCATCTTCATCATCATTTCTCTCCATAGCATCATCTTCATCCTTGCTTTCTTTAGCATCTCCATGACCATCTTCATCATCATTTCTCTCCATAGCATCATCTGCATTCTCTTTCCTCTCCATATACTTCTGCCCTTCTCTGCTAAGATCAATGGAACTCATTCATCAACAGACTTACGAGAGCACCTCTCCACACGTTGATGACAGGGGCGTTTTTAGGGTTAGAAAACATTGGGGGCTTCAGCCCGGGGGGGGGGGGGGGGGTCACCCCCCCCTTTTTTCTTTTCCTTTTTTTAAACACAGAAATACGCAATTTTAGAGTAATTAGAGATGAATACTGAATAACTAGAATCATTAGAGGTTCTCAAAGTGAGGTCCAGGTCCATGAGAGGGGTCTGGGCAGTCCCCATCGAAAATTCAAAGTTAACAGGACCAAATCATCAGTTTCTTATTTATTTATTTAACCTTTATTTAGCCAGATAAAACATTGATCTGGTCCAAGAGGCCCCAACAGGAGTACAAATATACATACAGTATATACACATATATATACATATATATATATATATATACATATACTGTACATACATACACACATATACACCAATAACAAAATAAAAACACAGTTAAGAATCATACACATAAGCAAATAAACAAACAAACAAACATATGCACAGCCTATGTACAAAATAAATAAACAGTTCATCTCTAGTCTTTACAGTTTTCTTCAATTGCATAAACACTCAAATCAAAAGTATTACACAATTATCAAAACCTTACACCCAAGGAGCAAAATATAGGCCCAGATTTGCACCCCTACAATGTCAGCCTCACACTTTTTGCAAAACAATACACACAGTAATTTGCAAAACACTAAACACACTTGCATTACATTAGACACAGAATGTCAAATTACCACACATATGAGCCAATTGGTTAAACACAGCCATCAGATGCACAAACACACCATTGCTTAATTGTAGATACACCAATCAGGTTTAAGCACTATAAAAATGCAGCAGGTGAGTTCACCTGTCTTCAACCAAAATGGAAGGAGAGTGAAGTAATGTACACAGAGAACGTGAAAATATACAATACATTCACCAAACACTACACAAGACAACCAATGATGCAGACTGATGAAAATATAAATCTTCTCCCATTTTCCCAAATCAGTAAACATGTCAACATGGAGAATCACAACAAAAAAGTATCTTGCCAGATCCAGCTAGGCAAAGAGATAATGTCTAGTATTTTCTGTTAAATTTTTTTCAAAATTGTTTTTGTTTTACTGTAATTTTAACCTGTACTGGATACAGTATTTTATGTTTGTCTGATATTTGCTGAGCTTAGTGTTATGCACATAGTAGCATGAAAACTGGGACATGTTTTGTTGTGATTCTCCATGTTGAAATGTTGACTGATTTGGTTATATGGAGAGAACATTTATATTTTCATCAGTCTGCATCATGATTTGGGTATATGGAGAGAAAATGTTATTTTTTTCATCAGTCTGCATCATTGATTTGGGTATATGTAGATAAATAAATTATATTTTCATCAGTCTACAGCATTGGTCTTGTGTAGTGTTTGGTGAATTTATTGTATATTTGCACATTCTCTGCGTACTTCACTTACAGTACTCTAATCACTGAGAAGTAGAATTGCTAAATGTGTTTTAGGTTAAGCACAGCAGTGTGTGTAACTGGTTCAAACAGAATTAAGTCATATGGGTAACTGTAGGAGCCAATTTAGGGCTTAGGAATGTCATGTGAGGAATGTCAGAATGTTAGGAATGTCATGTGACTACTTAGTGTCAGCTGGGTAACAGGCAGCGGGCAGTTTTGTGAATGAACCCAGAGTAGAGGGTAGCGTTATAGTTTTTTGACCGTGCGAACAGCGATTTAACATGTTATGTTTTTCTTTTATTTATTAAATACTAAACGGTACACTGTGGTCCTGTCGTGCGCGTTCAGACTCCCGTTAATGACCTACTCTGCTTCAATGGTGTGCGAAACTCAAAGACCGTCGGATATATACACCTACATTTGTCAAAAAACTTGCTACGGAGCTTGTTAACACTGCGACGGAATTGGAACTGGATGGATGGATCCGAACGACAACAGCATGAAGTAGGAAAACAGCCAATCCCTTGATTCTACGAAAAGGTAATGAGAAGCCTTCATGTTGTTATGTTGCCTGCCTGCGACGGGGCGAAGAGAGAAGCCTGCGCTTACGGCCAATGAATAAATATGAATACTATGAATATTCATTATATTGTGAACGTGACAGAATGACACGAAAGTGACAGTTCCCCTGCAGGCAAACTCACGTCGCAAACTTAACTCAACCAAGCAGAGTGCGTCATAATATTAGAAGTTGCTTTGATCTAAGAATAAGAAAAGTGACTTTTAAGTTAAAGGTGCTTTTGAACACTGCAAACTAGAATGAGTCACTCTGCAATTGTTACGATGGATGAGGAAAAGGAGCATGACGTGGGAAATCCCAAAGATCAGGGAAGGTCACGTAAATTAACTGAAAAAGGATTGGAGTATAAGTTGCAAAAATGCATTGGACTAAGAAGACAAAGGCTGCGAGACCTGTCTAATAAAATGAATATGATGGAGTCATTAATGGAGGACGTACAAAATGTACAACACGTCCAAAAAGGGATGGAAAATGACTTTGCTAATGTATTAGAGGAATTCAACTGTCTTAATAAAGAAGTGACATGCCTATTACCCGAGGAGGAACAAGCATGTGACCAAGATAGTTGGTTTGAGCCTAAAATGGCACCCATCAGACACTTTATGAAAACGACAAAACAATGGATTGCAGCTGTGTACACATCACATCAAGTGGAGGATCAGCATAAAGAGGACGTTCAGCCACAAAAAGAGCCTGAAACAGAAAAAGATTTGCAAGATGGCGTCCAACCCGATGACAGCGCTTCACACACCAGCCACGCTGGACACGCCCGCCCACACGGGTCTCAAGTAAGCCGCTTATCACTGGGATCAAGAGTTTCAGCAACACGTGCTAAACAAGAGGCAGAGCATGCAGCGTTGCTGGAACGCGCCGCAGCAATGAAGAAGTGGCAGCAGCTAGCGCTGGAAGAAGCTAAACTCAAAGCTGAAGAAGCTAAACTCAAAACTAAAAAGGAAGAGCTCGAGATGGAGACTGCTTTGGCTGAAAGTAGCGCGAAGCTAAATGTGCTCAACGAGTATCAAAGGTCAGAGGATGGTGGGAGTAGGCGCTGCAGAGGATCAGAGGGTGGTGGGAGTAGGAGCCACAGAGGGAGCGTGAATCACGAATTAACCTGCGCCTCACCTCCTCAACCAGACAACGCAAACCATCATGCACAGCCACGGATGCTACGCATCCAACCACCACAAATGGCTCAGCAAGACTCTCTCATCTCTCATTCCAACATCAGTGAAGATGATGGCATGCTGAAGGTCATGCAAAAACAGAACATGATCACAGAGCTCCTTGTAAAGCAGCAGAGGCAATCACAGTTACCAACAAGGGATATCCCAGTGTTCAGGGGTGACGCACTTGAATACAAGTCCTTCATTCGAGCATTCGAACACTCAATAGAACAGAAGACAGACAACGATCAAGATAAATTGTATTTCTTGGAACAATTTACAAATGGTGAACCCCAGGAGCTAGTTCGCAGCTGCGTTCACATGCAACCTAACAGGGGCTACAAGGAAGCAAAGCGACTGCTTCACAGGCACTATGGAGACGAGCTACGGATTGCCAGCGCTTACATAGACAAGGCACTCCAATGGCCGCAGATCAAGTCTGAAGATGGAAAGGCGCTAAATGCCTATGCAATGTTTCTGGTCGGATGCCGCAACACAATGGAGGACATCGATGCAATGGAGGAAATGGATAACCCTACCAACCTACGGACGGTAGTATCCAAGTTACCCTACAAATTGAAAGAGCGTTGGCGCACTGAAGCCTACAACATCAAAGAGAGAAGAGACAAAAGAGCAAAATTTAATGACCTGGTGACCTACATAGAGCGTCAAGCCAAAATGGCAATGGATCCCCTCTTCGGTGACCTACCAGACAGCCGTCCAACCACAGTTGGAAGGAGTGAGAGGGAAAGGCCCCCAGTTAGGAAAGAGAAATGTGGGAGCTTCGCAACAACCGTCACCACGGAAAAACAAAACAAAAAAGGAAGTGCCTTTGAGAAGCCATGCATGTACTGTCAGCAAGCTCACGCCCTAGACACTTGTAGTAAAATCAAGAGTCAACCACACAAGGAACGGGTGGAGTTTTTAAAGTCAAAAGGCTTGTGCTTCGGGTGCTTGGCCATGGGCCATCTCAGCAAGTTCTGCAAGAAAAGAACGGAGTGTAAGGAATGTGCACTAAAACATCCAGACATCCTACACAAAGGCAAAGAAGAAAATTCCACCTCCCCGGAAAGGATCAATGGCGCTCGAGAAGTATCAGGCCCTCAAGTTCCCTTCACGCAAGAGGCCACCTGCCTCACTGGGGCCGGAGAAAATGAATGTGTGCTGTCAATAATACCAGTGAAAATCAAGTCAAGAAAGAGTGACAAGCACGTGGTGACATATGCTTTTTCATCACAGAAGGCCTGCGGAAGAAGCTGAATGTTAAAGGGAAACCAACGCAAGTACTCCTCAGCACCATGGGACAAGACAAACCTGGAGGACAGAAACTCATGAACAGTTACGTGATATCAGACTTGGAGGTATGTGGGCTGGAAGACAGCAAGTTCATAGAGCTGCCCAAGGCGTACACCCACAGTAACATACCGGTGCACACCGAGAACATACCCAAGCAATCCGAAATCCGGAAGTGGCCTTACCTTAACGAAGTACGCCTGCCAGAGATAGAATCAGAAGTCGGCCTACTTATCGGAGCGAACTGTGCGGAAGCAATGGAGCCATGGCACGTTGTAAACAGTCGAAATGGAGGACCTTATGCGCTGAAGACTGCCATTGGCTGGGTCGTGAATGGGCCCATGAGGAAGGAGCAGGGTGGTGAGACCAACCAACCTCACTGCTCGGTGAACAGGATAACAGTGGCAGAAGTTGAAAAGCTGTTGGTCCAACAGTACAACACCGACTTCCCAGAACGTAGCTACGACGACAAGGAGGAGATGTCTCAGGAAGACAAGCAGTTCATGCAGTCGGTGAAGAGAACGACAACTTTCGAGAATGGCCATTACAGCATCGGATTGCCGCTCAAGGATGACAAGCTGCCAATGCCCAACAACCGTTGCATGGCAAAACAACGCATGGCTAGCTTGCACCGGAAGTTCAGGAAGGACCCGGGGTTCTACGAAGACTACAACAACTTTATGAACAATGTCATAGAAAAAGGCTATGCCGTCAGAGTTCCGGCTGACCAGCTGAACCGCGCAGATGCCAGAGTGTCCTACATAGCACACCACGGGGTGTACCACCCCAAGAAGAAAAGGATAAGAGTCGTCTTCGACTGCGCAGCCTCTTTTCAAGAACAGTCTCTGAACAGTAGGCTACTACAAGGACCAGACATGACTAACACGCCAGTTGGCGTCCTCTTAAGATTCCGTGAGGAGCCAGTAGCGATGATGGCCGACATCAAGTCAATGTTTTATCAGGTGAAGGTACCTGAACATGACGCAGACCTCCAACGCTTCTTTTGGTGGCCCAACGGCAACTGTAACGAGCGCATGGAAGAATTCAGGATGACAGTGCACCTCTTTGGTGCCACGTCATCACCAAGCATCGCATCGTATGCGTTGAAGAGGACCGCAGAAGATCACAAAGCCACTGCGCCCCCAGAAGCCGTTCAAACAGTCCTAAACAATTTCTACGTAGACGACTGCTTGAAGAGCGTGGCATCGGAAAAGGACGCAGTGACCTTGGCTAAGGATCTTCGCACCTTGTGTGCCAGCGGAGGATTCACCTTGACTAAATGGACGAGCCATAACAGGAAAGTGCTCATGTCCATCCCAGAAGAACACAGAGCTAAAGAGATGAAGAACTTGGATCTTAGTTCTGAAGTTCTACCTGTCGAGAGAGCGCTCGGCATACAGTGGGATACAGAAAACGATACTTTCACCTACAGGATCAAGCTGCCAGACAAGCCGATGACGAGAAGGGGAATCTTGTCCGTCGTCAACTCCATCTACGACCCCCTCGGCTTACTGGCGCCGGTCATCCTGCCTGCTAAACTCCTGCTGAAAGACATGTGTAAGGAGCTACGTGGATGGGATGAAGACATCTGTGAAAAGCATGCAGAGGATTGGAAAGGATGGATCAAAGACGTTACTCACCTCTCCAACTTCCAAGTGAACAGGTGCTTGAAACCTGCTGACTTTGGACGCACTGCTACAGCGCAGTTGCACCACTTTTCAGATGCCTCAGAGTATGCCTACGGCACTGCAACGTACCTGTTACTGGAGAACAAGCAAGGCAAGAAACATTGTTCCCTCGTGATGGGCAAGTCAAGAGTAGCCTCACTCAAACAAGTCACAATCCCCAGACTAGAACTGAAAGCGGCAGTCGTTGCCGTGAAGGTAGACAAGATGCTGCGTCAAGAACTTCAAGTTCCGCTACAACCATCTACCGTCTGGACTGACAGCACCACAGTGCTCAGATACATAGACAATGACACTGCTCGCTTCAAAACCTTCGTGGCAAACAGAATCAACCTGATCCGAGAAGCCACCAAGCCTTCCCAATGGAAGTATGTAAAAACAACAGAAAACCCAGCGGATCAGTCCAGCAGAGGCCTGAAGGCCAAGAACTTGGCACAATCAAGGACGTGGATCAACGGGCCAAGTTTCCTGCTGAACAAAGAGTGTGACTGGCCGGAACAACCCATGCAAAGGAAGGAAAGCCTTCAAGACGACCCAGAGGTCAAGAACACGGCGATGGTCAACACAGTCAACACAATCAGAGTCAAAGATGACAAGGAACCAGTGTGCAAGCTGGTCGAGTACTACTCGGAATGGCAGAAGCTAAAAAGAGCGGTGGCATGGATTCTAAAACTAAGGAGGACTCTGTAACAACTGAAAGAGGAAAGAAAAGAGTCTTCACGAAGAATCACCCAAACAGAAAAGGACCTTGAAAAGCAAAAGTCCAAGCTAAAGCATCACATGGAGAAATATAGGACAACAATGGAAAAGAAACCACTTACCTTGGATGACCTGGTGGCCGCAGAGTCAGAAATAATCCAGTCCAGCCAGAGACAACAGTTCAACGAAGAACTCAAAGCACTACGGAAGGAAAAGCAAGTTAGTCGCAACAGTCAGTTGTTCAGACTAGACCCTGTGCTTCAAGAGAACATTTTGAGGGTCGGCGGAAGACTTAACAAGTCAGCCATGCCAGAGACCGCCAAACGACCAGCAATCATATCAAAGCACAGCAGAGTTGCTACGCTGATCCTGACAGACATCCACCAAAGGACAGGACATGCCGGACACAGCTACGTCTTGGCGCAACTAAGATGCAAGTATTGGATTCCACAAGCCAACTCTGCAATCAGAAAGCTACTCAACAAGTGTGTCACGTGCCGCAGAATCACTGGAAAGGTCGGGGAGCAGAAGATGGCGAACCTACCAGAAGATCGCCTCCTGCCCGATAAACCACCATTTACGAACGTTGGGGTGGACTTCTTTGGGCCCTTCGGTGTAAAGCGGGGCCGGAGTACAGTCAAGAGATACGGTGTGTTGTTCACATGCCTTACCCTGAGAGCTGTACACATTGAGGTCGCAGACAGCCTTGACACAGACTCTTGTGTAAATGCGATTCGATGCTTTGTATGCCGAAGAGGACAAGTCACCATCATGCGGTCCGATAATGGCACGAATTTTGTGGCCGCTGAAAGAGAATTGAGAGAAGCAATCCAACAACTGGACAATGACAAGATTGAACGAGCTTTACAGCCAAAAGGGATCAAGTGGATATTCAACAGCCCAGCAGCCTCCCACCAAGGCGGGGTTTGGAAACGACAGATTCGAACAGTCAGGAGGATTCTCAGCTCCATCATGAAAGAGCAAGCTGTCAATGACGACTGTATCCAGACAATAATGTGCGAGGTCGAGAGCATCATCAATGGAAGACCGCTCACAACCATCTCAGACGATGCAAATGACCTGGAGCCTCTGACACCTAACCACTTATTGCTGTTGAAGTCCCAACCTAACATGCCGCCTGGCATCTTCAACAAAGACGACATGTACACCAGAAAAAGATGGAAACAAGTCCAGTACTTGTCTGACTTATTCTGGACTAGATGGACTCGGGAGTACCTTCCACTCAAGTTTCTTTAATAGTTGTCATACAGAAGTACAGAATACTTTCATACAAAATGCTTCTTACTGTTACGCTCCAGAGACTGTGCTAGACAAGATAGTATCAAATAACATAGTATAGCATGTAAATTAGAAGTAGAAAATGAGGTCACAGTGTTCAGTATAGATATATGTACAATGTTCGATGCAGAATAGACATAACTGAGTTACCATATAATATACAATACTATGCAGTGTACTAATGTACAATACTATATAGTGCAAAGCAGAAATGGGATGAGGTACAATTTAGGTACAATTTACAGTAAGGTGTACGAGTTGTAGTGCAATCCTTCATCAATAAATATAAAGTGTGGGGAGTGGGTGCTACAGTGTGTTTGTTTAAAGTGAGTGTGTGCTATAAAGTGTGGGGAGTGGGTGCTACAGTGCGTTTGTTTAAAGTGAGTGTGTGCGTGTGGATGTGTGTGCTATGTGCGTTTGATGGTTGTTGTGTAGTGTTCATTGTTCGTTGAGTAGCCTGATGGCCTGGGGATAGAAGCTTCTTCTGAGTCTTTCTGTGCTCGCCTTGAGACTCCGGTATCGCTTGCCTGACCGCAGCAGTTCCAAGAGCGCCAGAAATGGTCAACATCAAGGCGAAACTTCGCAACAGGAGATGTTGTACTCCTTGTGGACAGCACTTCCCCACGCAACTCCTGGCTCCTGGGAAGAGTAGTCGAAACGCTACCGGACTCGAGCGGGATGGTACGAAGGGTAAAAATAAAAACCAAGACTAACGTACTGGAAAGGCCAGTAAACAAACTGTGCTTGCTAGAGGAAGCAACACGTGAGGAGGACTGAATGAAAATAGTCCTCAGGAGGCTCAAAGTGTGCCGGTTCATGGACTTTATAATTTGTTTAATAATTGCTTAGCCCTCCTGCCTAACCAATTAGGGGCTGGTGAATGTAGGAGCCAATTTAGGGCTTAGGAATGTCATGTGAGGAATGTCAGAATGTTAGGAATGTCATGTGACTACTTAGCGTCAGCTGGGTAACAGGCAGCGGGCAGTTTTGTGAATGAACCCAGAGTCGAGGGTAGCGTTATAGTTTTTTGACCGTGCGAACAGCGATTTAACATGTTATGTTTTTCTTTTATTTATTAAATACTAAACGGTACACTGTGGTCCTGTCGTGCGCATTCAGACTCCCGTTAATGACCTACTCTGCTTCAATGGTGTGCGAAACTCAAAGACCGTCGGATATATACACCTACAGTAACAAAATGTAGTTTTTATAAATTAGTGTATGGTTTTGACAAGTGTTTAATTTAGCAAAGGATCTGAGGTGTTCTGATAATTGTGTGTGTGGTTGTGCTAATTGTGTGTTTTGAAACACCGGGCCCCGTTTTCAAAATCATGCTTAGGCAATCGAAAAAAAACTGTATTGTGTGTTTCATTATATGCATATGTTTCAGTCTTCTCATAAAAAAAAAGATTCGATTTTTGGGTCTTTTCCTGCCTTTGGTCCGCTTTGCATTCACATCTCAAATGAACTGCAGCAGGGTTCACTTGCAAGAGTGAATGAGCTTTCACACCACCCCAAACCAACCGGACTATCCGAGGAAATGAACCAGGGTTCGATTAAAGCTTATTATAGGACACTGGACATGGGTATGGATGGCTCCAGGTGCTGCTCCGTTAAAGTGCACATCTTCAATACCTATCTGTACTATTTAAAAGCACAGTGCAGGACACACTCAAAGGTTATTGCACCTCAGAGATGGCAGTGGACATGTATGACAGGACAAAGGCCATATGTAATGGCCTTTGGATTGAGGAACATACTACCAGCCAAAGGAAGAAGCAGAAAAGGATGGACGAGTATGTAGTTGAGTCATCTTGTGGCACAAGCTCAGACCTCATGGAGATCAGCTGAGACAGAGACTGTTCTATCCAGTCGTCGACAGAATGCTGCAAGAGCTTGAGAGCAGGTTCTCATGAGTTGGATAACAACTTATGAGAGGCATACAGGCATGTTATCCAGCCTCAGACCAGTTTCTCTCAGTGGAATAGCTGCAACCCCTCGCCACACATTATAATATCCAACTATTGCCAGAGGAGATCACAGTTGCAAAGTGTTTCCTGGTCAGGACGCAGAGATGCAGTCCCTACTATCCAAAGTGTCTTTTCCCTCCTGGATGATAATAATAATAATAATGCATTTGATTCATAAGGCGCCTTTCAGGACACTAAAAATAAAAGTCCACAAATCGGTGAATGAAAGAATTATAGGATCAAATGAAAACTACCTACTAAAAATGGATGTTTAAAAGTACTAAAAACCAACTAAAAATACCAAACACTAACAAACATTCAGCACAGAGAATGGGGATGCTGACATCATAAAAAAAATATCCGGGGCTAGGAGAAAAACATCCGGGGCTAAAGCCCCGGAAGCCCAGGGCTAAAGCCCCGGAAGCCCAGGGCTAACGACGCCACTGGTTGATGACTCCGGGGGGACTATAGGTTTTCTCTTACGAACTTCCTACAAGGTTATTTTTTACTATTATTACTATGGAAACAGCTCACACACAACACATTACCTGTATCAAAAGTGATAGCAGAGAATATGAATGTGTTCACGTAAATGCAACCATTGTATTCTAAATGCTAAAGCATTTAAAAATTTGAGAGCAAATAGTGAGAAAGAAGGAGAGAGACAATAAGACAAAATACCACACAAATGAGAAGATATAAGAGAGAGAGGGGGGAGAGGCAGAAAGAGAGGGAGAGTGAGACAGAGAGAAAAATGAAAGGAGAAATGAGGAGAGGATCTCCGGTGAAGTGCAAGGCTCCCTCTCCCTGACACAATTACAGGAGCGACAGTGAGCCTATCTCCACTCCCAGCAGCGCTTCAATCAGACCCTTAACTCACTAGAACTAATGTCACCGCCACCAACCGAGAGCCACTGCATTGCTGGGACCCTGACTTCCAATTATAAGACTATTTGGACATGGATATTAGAAGAGAGACAGAGGGAGGGACAGATGGGGAAGAGAGAGAGAGGATGAGAGGGAGAAGGGGCGAGAGAAAGAAAGAGGGAAAAAGACAGAGAATGGAAAATAATCAGTCAGAAAGTGAAAGAGACTACAAGTTGAGGTGTAATTGGGTATTTAAATGTATCCTTAAGGAATTCCCTCTCCTCTATTCTCCTCTCTTCTCTTTTCCTCTATTCTCCTCTTCTCTATTCTTCTCCTCTATTCTCCTCTTCTTCTTTCCTCTCTCCTCTCCTCTCCTCTCCTCTCCTCTCCTCACCTCACCTCTCTTCTCCTCTCCTCAACTCTCCTCCAGCGGTCTTGGCTATTTGGCAAGTTAATTTCTCTCATCTCCATGACTCGAGAGAGACCGAATGATGATGAATTCCAATTTCATAACCGTGGAAAGTGTTTAGGCTTGAGAGAAATCAATGGAGCTCTTTCATGGAAGTTAGATAATGATGGCACTTCTATGAATCTGTGACACTGGTTGATGACGGCTGTTTATTCATGCAGTTCATTTATGTTTTTAGAATGGCCTGGATACAGGCGGGTTTAGGACGGCCTGGATACAGACAGGTTTAGAATGGCCTGGATACGAACCGGTTTAGAATGGCCTGGATACGAACAGGTTTAGAATGGCCTGGATACGAACAGGTTTAGAATGGCCTGGATACGAACAGGTTTAGAATGGCCTGGATACAAACAGGTTTAGAATGGCCTGGATACAAAGTGGTTTAAAACAGCCTGGATATGGGTTTATCAAAAGAGGTGAAAGGAGAGGAAGACTTCACTCTCTTCCTCTCTGTTACTCTGACTCTCTTTAACATACCTCTGTTCTAGGGATGTCACGGTTCTCAATATAATATCCACCATCCAGGGTTCAATACACACTTGCAGAATCTACGATTTGATAACATTTTGTGTTACTAGTTTCCATGCTTTGTATTTCTCTCCCAGTTGGCTCTGTGTGTGTGTGTGTGTGTGTGTGTGTGTGTGTGTGTGTGTGTGTGTGTGTGTGTGTGTGTGTGTGTGTGTGTGTGTGTGTGTGTGTGTATCTGTGTCCACGCTCTGGGAAGAGGAAACCCATCCCTCCGAGTAAATATCCAATCACTGCTCAGATATTGTGGTAACAACAACAATGGAGTCACATTTCACGCATGAAATGTGTGAACATGGCGAGCGGAGTCGAAAGGCAGCAGTGTGGGGACATTTTGGTTTTGGCTTGAATATAATGACGAGGGGACGAAAAGAGTTAAAAAATGACACACTACTGTATACAAGCGCTCACTCGGAATTGGAATTGACAAATGCAGTGAAGTTGGAGAATCAAAACATGACACTCACAGTAACCACAAATAATGCAGCAAATTGTGACATAAATATAAAACATATTTATTTCATATTATACAATAGATCAGGATTCTTAATTTAGCTAATAAGCTAAATACATAAAATATTTGGGAATAAATAAATAGTAGCATTTTTTCTCTCCTTATGCACAAAATGCGTATCAAAACCAAAACAAAACAGTGACCCAAAAACCAAGGTATGTATTGAATCGAGGGCTAACTGTATTGTTGTATTCTTATTCTGTATCTCTCTCTTACACACTCTCTCTGTCTCTTTCTCTCTGTCTCTTTCTCACTCTTTAACTATTGTTATATAGTCGTACTATGGCGAATCGCGTCCTGCTCTTCGCCATCGAGATATACCTCATCTCCAGTACCTAGTGTACTTCATCAACGAATAAAACAAATACACCCAGCACCTGCCAGGCCCCGCCCTAGTGACGTACTATAAAGCACTAGGCGTGGTCACCACTCGCTCTTCCTCTATTTTCGTTTCCATCATGGCGGATGCTTGCACCCTGTGAAACTAGTTGTAATGAGAAGTTTAGAGAAATTACGCAATGATGAGTGCTTACCGGAGATTTGCCTACCCCTGGAATCTTCGCGGCATGTTCCAACGACACGTCGGGTCTATCCTGATGTTTCCTCGTCTTGTGGCAGCAGATCGAGGGACAGCGTGCAAGGTTTGGCTATCGAGCCGGCTCGTACACAGGTAGGCTCTGTGTCATCAGGCATTAACGCTGTTGTTAGTAATGCTGCTGGTTGTTTTGTTAAACAACCGAGTTGTGTATCGGCGCCAGGGGCGGGATGTTTTGGTGAACGTCCCTCTGAGTTGTCCCTCTTAACCGGTTCATTGATGAAGGTCAGTCGGTAGCTAATGTGGGGGGTTTTGCTGAGTCTTATTTACCCTTTTTACGGGTGAATGGGTTGACAACAGGGCGCAGGGCGGGTGTGCCGTGGCTAGAGAGCCAGGTAGCATCGATCCTGTGCCCCGGCGGGGTTGAACGGTGTCCCACCCGGAAGCCGACGCTTGAGAGCGAGTCGGCCCGGCAGGTGGCAGTATGGACTGATGAGAGTTATACTGCTACAGGATGGAATTTAGCGGCGGCCAGTGTTGTGGCTCAGCTGACTGTTTTTCTGTCCACATTAGCGTCGGGTAGTGGGGCTACAGGACCAGCCGATGCTGAAAACATTTTGCATGTTTTTGGTGTTATAGAGATCTTGACTCAGTCGCAAGCTATAACTGCGGGGAGGATTAGGATGCTATCAACGCTTGTTAATAGGCATTTCTGGTTGGAGCAGTCTCCTCTTAGGGAGGAAGAAAGGTTTCTTCTCCTCACGGCTCCTCTTTCCGCGGAAGGACTCTTTGGTCGTTCTGCGGAGACGCGGGCGGTTGTTGACCTAGGTCCCACACCGCCTCACGTTATGCAGCCAGAGGTTGGAGCACGGCCTTGTCAGCGACTGTGGCGAGGCCCTCGACAGGCGGCCATGTTTCCCCCGCCAGTGGTACCCTGGGCGGCGAGTCCACAGGGGTCCACAAGGCCGACAGCCTTGGCGGCCGAGGGATCGGCCATGTTGGATGTGCTCGGCTTGGAATATACAAGCCGTCGCCGTTCTGCCGGGAGCAGCCCGCTCCCCGATCACTCCTTCCCCCGTCACCAGCGGGGACAGGGGCTGACACCCAGTTGATGGCTGAGCCTGGGTCTGTCCGTGAGAATGTTGTGCTCTCACGTGGCTCCCTCGCCACACGTTGTGCGATTGGTGAGCCTGGTGTTACGGCTGCCACTATTGACGGTGGTCAGCAGGGGGACTCGAGGCCTCTTCGAAAGAATGTTCAGCACGGGTTACCCCGACATCGCCTTCGCCAGGCGGGGTATCACATTGATGCCTCCCACTCCCGCAAGATCGGCAGTGGTCTGCAAAGAAGAGGCGCGTGTGATTTGGGTGGTAGCAATATCACTGCAGGGCTACGGTGTGTAGGAACCCATGGGGTCCTCACGCCTTGCATGTCTGGCTGCAGAACAACTCCTCAGCATGCTCTGGAGGGGTGTTCAGTGGCGGAGCGTGTGTCACCTAGTTTGATGGCAGCTTCTCCCGTATCAAACCAGCCCTTTCTGTCGGGGTCCCCCCTTGGGTGCGAACGCCCTGTCCGCTTTGGCGGGTTCAGAGGCTACGCACAGCGGGAGGGACCGGGCCACCTATCTACTGTTCCTTGCGGCCCAGTGTCAGTTGACGGCGGGTGCGCTCTGGGATTATTATCACATATGGTTACAAGAGTGCCATATGTCGGGATGGGTAGAGAGAACGTTGAGGCGGGGGCTTGTTTTGCAGTTCGCACAACCCCACCCTCCATTTTCAGGTTTGGTGCAGACCCTATTGTAAGGGTCAGCAGCAGTGACAGCTCTGGCCGACGAGATCCAATCTCTGTTGGCGAAGCAGGCCGTAGTCGTGGTCCCGAGAGAGGACGCAATGTCAGGCATCTACTCCCGTTATTTTCTGGTGCCCAAAAAAACTGGAGGGGTCAGACCTATACTGGATCTGTCCGCGTTCAATCGTCTGATTGTGGCGAGACCATTCAGGATGTTGACCGTCAAACACCTGCTACTTGCTGTCAGGGTGGGAGACTGGTTCACCTCCATAGACCTGAAGGATGCGTATTTTCACATCCCGATTTTCCCTCCTCACAGGAAGTTCCTACGGTTCCTATTTCAGGGCGTAGTGTACGAATACCAGAGGTTGCCGTTCGGCTACTCTCTGGCTCCCCGCACATTCACCAAGTGCGTAGAGACTGCGCTGGAGCCTCTACGTCATCAGGGGATACGAATTATTTTCGATCTCGACGACATATTGCTCCTCAGCCGGTCGGAGGAGGTCGCTAGGTCTCATACCAGGCTGGTGGTGGAATTCCTCACCAGGCTGGGTTTTGCTGTGAACTGGAAGAAGAGTATGCCTCTTCCCAGTCAACAGGTGGAGTATTTGGGCTTGATTCTGAGTTCAAGACCCATGAGGGTAACCCTCTCGGAGCAACGGAGGGTGTCTATCCTCCACGCGCTCGGGGGTTTCCGTCCTGGAAGGACGGTCACGGCGCTGCAGGTGATGCGCCTGCTCGGTATGATGGCATCTGCTCACACTGTGGTCCCTCTTGGCCTCCTCTTCGTGAGGAGGATACAGAGGTGGTTCTCCAGTATGAGAATAGACCCGGTGAGGGACAAATGGAAACGGTTGACGGTTCCTTTGTCGATATGGGGGGATATCGCCCATTGGAGGAGGACTGGTATCCTCACCAATGGGGTCCCCATGGGCAGCAGGCGTTCACACGTCACGGTCTTCACCGACGCTTCCCTCACGGGATGGGGAGGGACGTGTCGGACCGATGCAGTAGGGGGCAGCTGGACGATCCATGCTGTCCGGTCTACCCTGCACATCAATGTGTTGGAATTGAAGGCGGTCCTCCTGGTCCTCAGACGGCTCGCCCACTTGGTGGTAGGCAAGCACATTTTGGTCAGGACGGACAGTATGACGGCAGCGGCGTATATCAACAGGCAGGGTGGAGTACGCTCCACCTGTCTGCACCGGGCGGCGGTCGGGCTCTGGCTATGGGCATCTCGCAAGCTGCGCAGTCTGAGGGCGCTCCACATCCCTGGCAAGGAGAATGTGGGCGCGGATGTGATGTCACGGGGCGGTCCTCGTCACGACAAGTGGGAACTGCGCCAAGACATAGTCAGGCAGATCTGGGATCGCTTCGGGGAAGCTTCAGTGGATCTGTTTGCAAGCAGACAATCTCACAAGTGCCCCTTGTGGTTCTCGGTCAGCCGGGGAGACAATCCTCCCTTGGGGGTGGATGTCTTCTCAGTGTATCCATGGCTGCCCGGGCTTCTGTACGCCTTTCCCCCCACACACCTGGTAGGTCAGTTGTTGGAGCGGGTACGGTGGGAGCACAGGACCGTGATCCTGGTTGCGCCGGACTGGGGCACAGCTGTGTGGTTCCCGGTCCTGATCCAGCTATTGGTAGCCCCGCCGTGGCCTGTTCCTTGGTCGGCGAGGGTCCTCTCTCAAGCGTGCGGGTCGCTGTGACAGCCCCCGGTGCTGGGCCAGCCTCTGATGGTTTGGCTGGTGAGAGGGTGAGTCTGGAGAGGATGGACCCTTCTGTGGTTGACACCATCCGGAATGCGCGTGCTCCCTCCACTATTGCGCTTTACGCGGGTAGGTGGCGTATGTTCCAAGAGTGGTGTAAGGTGGGGGGCCGGGACCCGGTGTCCTGCCCCCTGGATGCTGTCCTTATTTTCTTTCAGTCTCTCCTTGATAGACTGTCGGCTTCGACGGTGAGGGTATATGCTGCGGCTATATCCTCTTATCATGAGGGGTTTGAGGGTGTTGTGTTGTTCAGCCACCCTCTTGTGAAGCGTTTCCTGCTTGGCGTTCGATGCCTTAAGCCGGTGACACGCTCTCTGGCTCCGAGCTGGGATCTTCAATTGGTCCTCGGTCGGTTGTCCATGGCCCCGTTTGAGCCTCTTGAGCAAGCGCCGTTGGAACAGCTGTCGTTCAAGACTGCGTTCTTGCTGGCCATCACCTCCGCTAAGCGCGTGGGTGAGCTTTGTGCTCTCTCGGTGCGGCCCGAGTGTCTGTCTATTCGTTTCGATATCAGTGCCACTCTGCGGCCTAATCCAGCCTTCGTGCCAAAAAATATCCGGAGTTCTTTCCGCTCCAGGGATATTATGGTTCAGGCGTTTCATCCGCCTCCTCACGCTAGTGAGTCGGAGGCGGGCCTTCACCTGTCATGTCCGGTCCGGGCTTTGGGGATTTACCTCAGCCGTACTCAGGGCCTCAGGGCTACCGATCAGCTCTTTGTCTGTTACGGTGGCTCTCGTGCTGGTAAGGCACTGTCGAAACAGCGCCTGTCCCATTGGTTGTGCGAGGGCATTGCCCTTTGCTACACGTTGGCTGGGCTGGCTCCCCCTGGGGGCGTCAGGGCGCACTCCACTCGTGGGGTGGCGGTCTCTGCCGCCCTGCTGGGTGGGGCCTTGGTGGAGGACATCTGTGCTGCGGCTTCATGGTCCTCACCGGGTCCCTTCGTAAGGTTTTACCTCATGGACATGACTGGGGGTTCTGTCTCCCAGGCGGTTCTGAGGTCTGGAACCTCTCCTGCTTCCCGTCCTTCGGTGGGGTAGCAGGGGTGTGTGGGTGTGGGCCACAATGTGTTGTGTCACACGTGGTCCCGCCTGTGCTGTGCGTTTAAGAGGTTTCTAGTTCCCTCTTTTTCACACTTGGGTGGAGTTGACTACCCTCTTCACTAGGAAGGAGGGGTGACGGGACTCCCCTCCCCCCTCATGTGGGCTTTCGGGTCCTTAGGGGATGCATTTGTCGGTCCTCGCGTCTGCTCTGTCCCCATATCTCGATGGCGAAGAGCAGGACGCGATTCGCCAGTACGACTATATAACAATAGGTTATGTATATAACCTAGTTATATGAGTACTGGCTGAGCGTCCTGCTCTTAGCGTGCCCTGAGGTCCCTTGGGGAAACTTCTCTTTTGGAAACTGTTTTCCGAGGAAGAGCGAGTGGTGACCACGCCTAGTGCTTTATAGTACGTCACTAGGGCGGGGCCTGGCAGGTGCTTGGTGTATTTGTTTTATTCGTTGATGAAGTACACTAGGTACTGGAGATGAGGTATATCTCGATGGCGAAGAGCAGGACGCTCAGCCAGTACTCATATAACTAGGTTATATATGTAGAAGGGTGGATTATCCCTGCTTGTGGGAGTAGTAGTACACAGACACTGGGTAGTAGGATACTATAGAATTGGACCTATATGTACCCCCGTCTTTGGCCCGGAACGTCGTTCTGGAGGGCTTGCAGCAGGAGTGGATGGGGCCCAGGATTTACTAACCTGGGGACTGGTACTCTGGTCTCCCTCGCCTTCCAAGGCGGTCAGCAGTAGCTCCCCACACACTCTCACTTCCCCCAGTACCTCCAACAGCCATCCCACACCCAGTGACTGTCAGTTCAATAGTATTATTGGGCTTCCCTTTAAGCAGTACCCTTCCTTGACCACCTGTATAGACCCTTCAAATGCTATTCGGTGAATGGGGTGTAAGGGTTAAATAATTATGCAGTCACAATATTTACCCAGGGGTTAGACTAGCAAATGGAAGAAACAGACACACACACAGTGCTCCCAATAAGGTCTACTTTGTATTGAAGCCTGGGCAGGTTATCAGTTACAGAAATACTTCAGATCTATTCATACATGGCACTGGGTGCTCTCACTGATAATGTAGGGGAAACTATTCCCACCATAGGCACAGCATGCTCAATACATTAATAACACCCAGCTTGTACTAGGGGAGACCCAGGCATAAAGTAGAGAAACATTGGGAATTCAAATAACAAGAATAATAAAATACCAAAAGAAAACAAAGCAAATGTGGGCCCACGTTACCAAAATAAACCTACACTAAAGCCGGCTTAAATTGTTTGGGGTACCCCTTAGACCAGACCTGGGCATTGTACGGCCCGCGGGCCGCATCCGGCCCGCGGGATGATTCTGACCGGCCCGCGAAAGATTACATGATAATAAAAAAATATATAAAAAAAATAAAAAAAATATTTTTTTTTTTAATATTTTTTTTTTTTTTTAACTTTTTCCTTTTCATGTCAACGTTCACACGCACAATATACGCTTAGGAGACATGCTCAGAAGATGTTGGTTCTCTTTGGATCCACCTACATATGTGAACAGACATTCTCATTCTCGTTTACCAAGTCCAGGTACAGATCCTCTCTCACTGATGAACATCTGGCAGCTGTGCTTCGCATCTCCACCTCAGACATGCAACCTGACTTTGATGGACTTGTTAAAGCTCAACAGAGACTGGATTTCTCACACTGAATGAAACAAAAAAGAACTGAAGAACACTAAAATGTGGAAATATAACAAGTGAAATGGGACACTTGATATTTTTTTTTCTTAATGTTTAATATAGGCATGTAAAGTAAAAAAGGCTACAAAACTGGGACACTTTTCTTTACACAGTTCAGTGACATGTCTTGTTTATTTTTGCTATAAGATGATGTGATGTCTTTAGAAAGCTAAGAAAATCCTTGTTTCAATAGTATATGAAACTCAAAATGCCCTTTGTTATTAATGTTTCACATTTTGTTTATCATTTTGGAAATAAATTCTATTTGAATAAATGATATTTTTGAAAGCTAACCTCACCTTTTAATTGCCAAATAATAACATACACTCTTACCAGGGGTCAAAACAATGCCATTTACTGCTTTTTATATAGAAATAAAATGTATATTATGCATAATTGAGTTTGGAATTTTGGCCCGGCCCCCCAACATATTTTCAGTTGCTCATTCGGCCCCCCGGGAAAAATAATTGCCCACCCCTGCCTTAGACACTGGTTGTTAGCGTTCACTTGAATGGACGGTGATGTTGATACACGAGGTACCGTTCGTACTTAGCCAAGATGGCGGACCCACTCTTATCACCTCTCGTCCAGGTGACAAGATGGCGTCTGCGATCCCGCGAGCACAGCCAGCGGGCTGGGCGAACAGCATGGGCAGTGGTTAGCTGGAGGAGCGTGCTGTGATGGCGACCTCTGCTGGTGGGAAGAGGCGTCCTCTGCAACGTCGGGGGGACATCCACTGCTGGCTGTTGCTTGCTGCTGTCGCGCGAGCTAATACTGTTGCTACCCTAAACACAGCTAAACTTCGGGTCTCGACGCACCCTCCTGCTATATCGGTTGTACTACTAATGCAACGTGGCTGACTATACCACCGGTCTTCAGCGCCGCGCGCCCGGTAGTCTACTGGAGTCAGACGGAGCCGTTAGCAGCATGCTAATACACTGCACACTTACTACTATAACCCGGTAACTATAGACGTTAGTCCCGTTAACTCTAGACGTTAGTCCTTCGTTCTGTATTGCTTACTCACACACTATCGCTGGTACTTCTAGGATAATCCGTCAACTAGCAAGTACTTGTTGTCACCCGTCGCTCTCCAACGGGGCTTTTCAACATCAATTCTTCCACGGGGCTCGTTTGAGCACCCGCCCGTACTTCTAGGATAACCCATCAACTAGCAAGTACTTCTTATCACCCGTTGCTCGTTCCAACGGGGCTCTCTTCTTATCCCCCGTTGCTCGTTCCGACGGGGCTCCTCAACAGCTCTCCTTCAACGGGGCTCGTTTGAGCACACGCCCGCTGTGACTGCGACTGTTCACGGTCAAGTCCACTGCCGAAGAGGGCTTCCTGGTCCTCTGGCCCCCAGGTAACTCCCTCTTCCTCGTTGCTTCCCTCTCTCCTCCGCTCCACCTGCCACCACTGCCACTCCGCCCCCTGCTGGCAACCGCCACTGATCCCCCTCTAGAACCACTTCAGCACAGGGGAAAGATGCTTCAATGTTAGTGATCCATAATGAAGCCGGAGAAGGGTAGCACCTCACCTCGTTGTTAAACTGGACGAGCTATCAAAAGGAACACTGTTTATCACACTTTATACACACACAGGGAAAGTAACAGTTAGTTAGCACTTCTGAATACTTAGTAGAATATTCAGGCTGCTACATATACATAACCTATCGCTCTCTCTTACAATACATTTTAAAATACACTATAAGTGTGTGTGTGTGTGTGTGTGTGTGTGTGTGTGCGTGCGTGCATGCGTGCGTGCGTGCGTGCGTGCGTGTGTGCGTGTGTGTGTGCGTGTGTGTGTGTGGTGTCCACCTGGCTAAAAACAGCCAATGACTCCAGTATTCTGGTAGAGAGGGATGCTTCCACAAGCACTGGAGCAGCTCAGTGTGTACTGTATGTGTGTGCATGTGTGTGTCCATGAATGTGTGTGTGTGTGTGTGTGTGTGTGTGTGTGTGTGTGTGTGTGTGTGTCCGAGCCAGAGTGAGTGTGTGTCTCCCTGAATAGATAGAAATGTCAGTGTCTATCACAGCGGGAATGGTCTCCGGGGGAATATTATGGTCTGGCGTGTCCCTCCCTGCAGACTGGTCTTTATAAATAAGAGGAAAAGACAACACTTTAGCCTGGAGAGAGAGAGAGAGATGATGCTGCGTGTATGGGGGGTATGTGAGGTGTTATTGGCCTCCAGGGAACCTTTTCTCTAAACACTGTTACACACACACACACCCTCTCTCGCACACACACACACCCTCTCTCGCACACACACACACACAAACACACACACACACACACACACACACACACACACACACACACACACACACACACACACACACACACACACACACACACACACACACACACACACGGACATACACACACATGGACATACACATGCATGATAACGTTTCGTCAGGTCCATGAGATGAGTAGACGCTGGAAACACGGTCAACGAAACGTTTATTCTGGAGTATATGAGAATGCGGGTTCTATTCTCTTAACTAATAATTAAATACAACTTAATTTCTCACTCTAATAAAAATATTCCTAAATCTGAAAATATGTTCACTGGCACAGTGCCTAACTTCGGCCTAAAGATTCAGCACCATGGACAGGTCTGCTCAAACTCATTTATTTTGGGATGACATGACAAACAAATGCAATAACAAAAGATAGTGACAAAATCAAAGGATGCAATTGTGTCATGAAAATACAAATGAAGAAAGCTCTATACATTACAAAATAAACTAAATACAAATATTGAAAAATACTGTTATGTCTATCTGTTATAGAAATTAAGAGCTATTGATTCCCTCTTGGACCTTCCAATTTGCGATCAGAGAATCGAAGCTTTAGTTTTCTGTCTGCCATTGTCCTAGGACATGCATACTGTTGCATGGGCAGTATTTACACTATTTTACCATAATCAGGAGCACTCAGCTGCTCCGTGAGCCAACTGTGCTGCCGGATATCAGGAGCAAATTGCACTCAAACTGCAACACCGTATGGGCGCGTTTGCGCTAGTATATAATTTGCGCAATATCTTTAGTGAATAGGTCCTTAACACTTTGAGTGCCACGAGGTGGCGCCAGAGGTAGCGCTTCAATGCCACCATCGGCGCCAATGTTACGCTTAATATCGCCTAATCTATGTTTTAAATTATGGCTATGTGTCTAATCTGCCCGTCGCTTATCAAAGAATCCTTTTCCAGTCAGTGCTGTCAAGGCAGATTGGTTTTTTATCGCTTCATTTCCGTTTGAGAGCATTTTGAAAAGCACCCGTTTTGAGGTAAAAAACTGTTAATTCTAGACCATTCTATGATAATCGTCTTTTACTGGAATATTCCAGAACGTTGATATTTGTCGGCCTATTTATGAATCGTTTTCAAATAAACGCTAGATGATCAATATTATACGTGCACGCAAGCACATTCGAGCCGCGCTTGGATAATCGCCGTGTTCATTTCCTCTTGGACTTTTACAGTGAAACCGAAAGAGCCCATTTCACAAAACAGCTTATATCTTCATCAAAATTAGTCTGATTATCCTAACACTGATAACATAGATTCCTTACCTGACATCAGATGGTATCCAACTGGTATATTCCAATTCCTGATCACCATTCGAAAAAATCGATAAGTGTATGGATCCAACGTGTGTACAGTGCAGTACATGATTCCGCGGGTCTCAGAGGCTCCAGAATGAACTGTCATAACCCCGGCTGTATCAGTGGACTGGAAAATGTGGAGTACAGGATTTTTTTCCCCATCCATTTTCATTGAGTCCATTCCAAAATCCCTTATGTCATCTGGGAGACGATAGGGGGCGCTTTTTTCCACATCTGATCGCCGGCGGCGCTCGGGTATACTAGGGTAGGCTCGCGTGATGCAATATGATTTCAGATCGCTAAAAAATAAAAATAAAAGAATTCCGAGAAATCTCGTGAGTGGCTTTCAACATAACTATCGGAAACCCCAGATATCTCGTGAGTGGCAGTGAAAGTGTTAAGATGGAGCACATCGTCGGAGCAAATCACACACAGTTAATCATTGAGCGCCACACTGTTTTCCCATCTGTACTGCCTGGCGCCAGCGTTATTGACAATTTTCACGATGTTTGCAGACCCATCGTATATTCCAGCGGTTCCCAAACTTTTTTGGCCGTGCACCCCCTGTCACCTCCCGACCTAGCTGACGCACCCCCAATGGGTTTCTGTTAGAAAAAATTGTTGCTGGTCTCCGTGCACAGATGAAGCACACCTGTGTCAGACACGCCCGAGACATTATTGTTTATTATTATTATTAAAACGTACGCTTTTTATTAAAACGTTTCTTGAATTTCATGATTTACACAGTGAAAATCCCCATTTGAAATAATGTATATTAGTTATATTTATTAGGCATAACAAAATATATTGTTTGGTTCCTGTTGGTTGTCAGTTAAGGCCATGAGTAGGTAGGGAATTTATTTTATTTAATTCTTTATTTTATCTCTTCCCACGATGGATAGGGAATTTCTTTATTTAATTAAAATGTTCACGACAACATGGATGCATGTACTCTGCCAGCATGTTTAATATCCATAATACTAAAGGTTTGACTAAGATTTTTATGAAATTGTATTGTAAAAAAAAAGTTAAATATTAAAAAATTATTTTATATTTTTTTATTTACCACCATTAGCCTTTTCATGTCACGCACCACCTAGAGGGATCTCGCGCACCACAAGGGGTGCGCGCACCACAGTTTGGGAACCACTGGTATATTCTATATTATAGCTATGGAGACAATAGTATGGCTCATTTGACAGGCACTATTTATAGTCCAACATTGACAAACCAGTTAATTTCTACATACTTTCGTTTGTGCGCTATTCCACGCTAAACATTGCCCCGTTTCAAAATAATCCAGTCTTGTTTTCTAGATAGTGAGATATGACGTGTTATATGCATACCGGTATGCGCAAATCATTTGGGTTGCTCGCATGAAACCTATATTATTTCCAAATCAAAGGTATATACCATATATAGATGTTTCTTCACAAAATCATCAAGGGGGGGGGGGGGTCATTTTATGAACCTGTGATCGTTACCAAAAGCGAAGTTTTAGGTTCGGTAAATTACGACGCTGAACAATACAAAAGCATGTTTTAGGTTCGGTAAAATATACCTAAAATAGACCTTACCTTAGTCAGAAGGTACTCCAAAATGAATAATCCATGTAGTTCCGTCGCGATCGCCATTACTCGTGTGCATTGGGTCTGGCTATAATACGGGAAACAATAGGTTTCAGGCAAGCAAATCACCGACAGATGGCTGTGTGCTGATTCACTTTGAGGGGGAAGGGATTCCTGCAGCCGGAGGTATCGAGGCACTGAAAGACACCTTAGAGACCCAGTTCAAAAGGTAGGCGATACTGCCACCTGTCGGGATTCGATCGTCATTGCAATTATAACATAGGCAGCGGTGCCAGGGAGACACAGGCAGGTCCGTGCGAGTGTTTAGAATGGGAAAAATCGCTCAACGGTTGGATTTGAAACACGAGAATTCTCGTTTTTGGCGCAGAAAGAGTTATGGTGCTATTAGTGGCCGCAATCCATTCTTTGTGAATTCGCATCAAGTGATTGATGTTGAAATTCTACCACTAGTGCCTTTAAGAATACTAAGTGCTTGATGTTCCTGACAGCTGAATGGAACAAACGCTAACAAATGTAATTTGTTACCATCAGGTTGTGGAGGTCCAATGTGGACTATTCCTTTAAAGGAAAGAAGGGAACTACGTCACAGTCTTTTTTACATAATATCTTTATTTCACCATAGTTTCATACTGACAGTTAATGCCACAGTAAATGTACAACAGGAGAAGGGAAATGTTGCCATCATTGTTCTGGGTGCTTTGGCCACACCAACTGTCATTGGGGCCTCTTCTGCCATTTGGTCCAACCCCACAATAGATACAGTATGTCTCTTCTGTCATTGAGGTCCAACCCCAAAATATACAGTATATTTGTTTCATGCATTCTGACCAAACCCAGGTGTATAGTGTGTCTTCGGTCATTTGGTCCATTCGCACAATACGTATGTCTTTTCTGTATTATTATTAGTAGTATTATTATAGTTTTTACACAAACCCACATTATGAAGCCTATGTGTGTGTCTTCTATTTAGGAGACATGTCTCGTTTGGCCCAAACAATGAACTGATCCCATGTCTGACTGTGTCCAGGTTTGGTTGCTTGTGTATCCATTTATTTGTGTGTTTATGTTTGTGTGTATGTATGTGTGTGTGCGTGCGTGCGTGTTTGTGTGTGTATGAGTGTGTGTGTCTGTTTTTGTCTTTGCTTGTGTGTGGGTGTGTGTTTCTTTACATCCTGGGTGGCAGGCAGGCTTTGAGGTAGAGATGCTGACCGCTAACCAGGGGGTTGCTGGTTCGATTTCCGGCACAGACGGCAGCGTGTATTCCAGCTGATGACTGCAGGCAGGCTGGCGACACGTCTATTTGTGCCGACGTACAAAGCACTGAACCTGGTTGAACTTCAGTTGACCCTACCCTCTGACCTCTGTACACAGGCTATTGTCATAGGGTTAGGGTCACGATTACATGTACGTGTTTGGAGCTCTGTGTTCACTAATTAACCCTGCCATGACATCATATATTATATTATATCTCTCTCTCTCTCTCTCTCTCTCTCTCTCTCTCTCTCTCTCTCTCTCTCTCTCTCTCTCTCTCTCTCTCTCTCTCTCTCTCTCTCTCTCTCTCTCTCTCTCTCTCTCTCTCTCTCTCTCTCTCTCTCTCTCTCTCTCTCTCTCTCTCACAGCCTCTCGATGTCTCTGTATTTCTTCCTCAGCATGGACACCTGGTCTCTGAACAGCAGGGGGTCCAGCCTCATCTGGGAGCGCAGCAGCGGCATGAAGCCCAGCCACCCACTGAAAGCGTTCATACACGTCTGGCGCTGTGAGAAGTGGTCCGGGTCAGCCCAGCGGGACGCCTTGGAGCCCTGGAGAGGAGGAGGTGTCGGTGGTGGGGGGATGTGAGAGAGAGAGAGAGAGACAGAGAGAGAGCGAGACTGTCAATCACACAAAAAATGCCTTCTGTACTGTCTTCTGATTTCTTTGTTTGATTGTTTTGTTTTGTTTTGTTTGACTTTGGCAATGTAAACGTATGTTTCCCATGTCCCATTTGAATTGAATTGCATTGAGAGAGAGAGAGACAGAGAAAGACACAGAGAGAGAGAGAGAGAGAGAGAGAGAGAGAGAGAGAGAGAGAGAGAGAGAGAGAGAGAGAGAGAGAGAGAGATACAGGGAGGGATAGAGAGAGACAGTCAGCGAGGGAGAGAGGGGTATGGATGGAGAGATTGGGGGAGGGAAGAATTTACATTTGCGAGTACTCATTTTTATTTTGTGTTATTTTTGTATTTCTAGATCCTTATTCCCAAGTGCAGGTCTTATAACCAAGAAGACACATATCACACTGGTCATCTAGTATCAAACTTCTCCACCTCACATGACGACACGCACCTCACTTATGACTGGTCTCAGATCAGCATTACAGGACCCTGATCTCCTTTTAGTCCAGACTGACACTGCATGTCAAGCGGCTGAGTGTGCCCTGCTCGAGGGCCTCAGACTGTGGTCAGGATCATATGGGATTAAAAGATCAGAGATATAGCTACAGTAAGAGCTAGTCCAACCTGAGCGTTATCAATATGACCTTAACATCAACTTACAGGTGCTATAGAATACAATTTTATGTAGAGAAATTGTTGAAAGCCGATGGGTTGTCTCTATCTATCTCAGGTCACTTACTCAAGATATAACCCTGTGGCCGCCCGATATCCCCCAGCGAGGTGCTAAACTTGCTAAGTTCTCGGGTCAATTACTATTTCTATCACGCTTACTTCATAGTCACTAGTTAGTTATATCCAGTTGATATGAAATATAAGCATAGAAGAGTTGTTAACCTCTTCTTTGTTTGTAATAAACCGAATGTATGTCTGGGAGAACTCTTTTGCCTATAATAATAATAATATTATTATCATTATCATTATTATCATCATTTTACGAAAGGCCGGTAATGCTAATCATTTGAAAGCCTGATGATATTACTTTGCCTACAACAATAGTAATTATATTAGCGCAATAACACTTAATAATCATTTGCAAGCCTCATAACCCCTTATCAGTTCGACAGGCCCATCAATCCGTGGCCACCGATCGTCCGGCCCTGCAGTGGCGAGACTCTCAGTTTCCCACAAACCCAATGGAGCCCGTCGAACACAGTGGCCACCGGCGCTTGCAAACAACAAACAGTGAAACTAAGCATTACTACTGTCAATAGTATATATTTATATAATATCCTTTATATAACTTTAGCTGAAAAGCAGTAACCAGCAATTGATTCAATCTGCATGGCTTTCAGAATATAGCTATACCGTTTTACCTCAGACGAGAGCAGGGCGAGGCCAGCGTCGCGGCACATTGTGATAGAACGGCACGGAGGAAAGCAGTCCACGAATTCAATAAGTATTTAAACAAAGTTATTTTAATTAGAAAAAGCAAGTTACAAAGATTCTGTCTTGAAAATGTCCAATCCAGTTAAAATGAGTATAAAACAAAACATCTCTCTCTTAGCATAGCAAAAACTCTCTTTGTCATTTAAATGATTTAGAGCATCTAAAAAACAGAGTCTTGTCATAGGGACGCCACTCTGAAAAATTGCCAGGCCATGCCCCAATACACTGCTCGACATTTCCTGGCTCTAGAAAAACTGAAAATCTGACTCGACGAGACTGGAGCAGTCCCTTATATACCGGTCCGGCATCATATCAAGACCTCTTACTTATTGGTCTAAATACAGTGATGTCATTTCTACCATCCAATCAACGCATAACACATAACACACTCAGTAAAGATGAACTCCTCCCTTTCTAGTCGTTACTGTAACTGAGAGAGTAATAGATTTCTTTGTGCTGGGAAAAAAACTATGTCTTCATCTGTTATCTAGTAAGCTAGCAGGGGCCCAAAAGGTCATAGACACAGTCCAGCATTATTGAATGAAACAATTGCCCTGCTGTAATATACAGTACATGGTCCTTCTAGCATGAATAGCCTAATATGCTTATATATATATATATATATATATATATATATATATATATATATATATATATATATATATATATATATATATATATATATACAGATATATATATATATACATGTACAATACAGTACTCATATACATTGGTGGATATGTTTTACACATCATATCATCATCATTCTCCCTCTGCTTCTGTCAAGGTCAGTGCTCTGTGACCACATTCCTGGCTTTACTATAGCAGTAAGAGAAGAGGCCCACACAAATACATTCTTCATAATCACTGACGCTAAAGTCATCTCTTAACGTATGCTTAGATTTAAAACAGATATATACAATAAACATATGCTTAATCCTTTATAATGCTTAATATATTACATCATACAAGGGACACAGAGAGAGAGAATAGGGTGTCAAAATACAAAAAGGGTCACTTCGTGACACTTCAACACCGCCTCTGTCATCCTGGTCGGTCACTTTCCACTGTCCTAATAGCGTCTGTACGGGGGGACGAGATGGCAATTGCGGGGTCACGTGGCTGTGACTCTCCACACCCCCTCTGTCATCTTGGTTCCCTGGTACCCTGGTAGCCGGCGGGAAGACTTGCATCTGTTGTTCCCTGGCTGGACGGCCCGACAGGATAGGGGCCACGTCGTTGCTTGGTAGCCGGCGGGAAGACTTACATCTGTGGTTCCCGGCCAATGCTCCCAGTTGTTGTCGTCAGAAGAACACAGTGTCATAGTTCTACGGTCACCCCCTCTGACCTCTTGGATCTCTCCCGTAGTTTGAGGTAGGTCGAATTGTCACTTCTTGGGCGACCCCACGGGTCCCCGAGAATTGTAGCAGCAGTCCTCTATTGAAGTGTGGTTGGCCTGGTCGTGTGACCCTGTCCGTAAGCCATGCAGGACATCACAGATACAGTCCACAGAGGACTCATTTCTTTTCTCTCTTTCAGGTCCATTCAGGGCTCTCGTCGCCCTGTAACTTGGGTCCAGGCCGATGTCTCTCTGTCTCCATGTCACAGGATATGCGGGCATAATATCCCCTGTTTCATCGCCTGCCCATTCTCCTTCACCTTCATCGGAGACGTCCTCCAATCCTGAGCTCCAGGAGAGCTTTCAGAGAAGGCCCCTTGCTGATAGGTCTCAGTTTGGCCGGTTTAGCTCTCTTGTTCCGAGGTCTAGGAGGTTCGTCCCTTGGGTACCGAACTCTCTCCCTAGATCTTGACCTAGATGAGGACCTTAAGGATGCTCTGGAGCTTGACCTATCCCGGTCTTCCTCCATTTCTGAGTCCTGATCTGGATCAGTATACTCCTGTTTGCTACTTGCTGCGTCGTCCACCGACTCCGGGGGACAGCCCCCCCGTCTAAGAATGCTCCTGGCCTGAGATAGGGCAGGTTCTGATCCTTCAGGTCCGAACTGTACTGTCGGTCTCCTTGTGTTCTGACGTGAGCACTACAACACGGAGGTCTCCTCTTGTGTTCTGACGTAAGCACTACAACAGTGAGGTCTCTTCTCTTGTACCGACGTGCTACAACACGGAGGTCTCCTCTTGTGTTCTGTGAATTGCTCCTGTTAGCACTGGCTAGTTAGCCTGCTATTAGCTCCTGTTAGCAATGGCTAGTTAGCCTGCTATTAGCTCCTGTTAGCAATGGCTAGTTAGCCTGCTGTTAGCATCCATTAGCACTGGCTAGTTAGCCTGCTGTTGGCATCTGTCAGCACTGGCTCGTTAGCCTGCTGTTATCATCTGTTAGCACTGGCTAGTTAGCCTGCTGTTATCATCTGTTAGCAATGGCTAGTTAGCCTGCTGTTATCATCTGTTAGCAATGGCTCATTAGCCTGCTGTTATCATCTGTTAGCAATGGCTCGTCGGTAGGGCATGTCCTCAGTACCATTGCCAGCAAGGATGTCCTTCCTTTGCAGTAGTTATTTCATACAAACTAGCAGTCTGTCCTGATTCTCTCGTGAGAACAGTGTCTCCTTGTGTTCTGGTCTCTCCTTGTGTTCTGACGTGAGCACTACAACAGTGAGGTTCCCTCTCTTTGCACAATAGGCTGTGGGTCTTGAGTAGAGCTTTTTACTCTAGTGTGTGCTCCCAATTCATCCTTCGAGTGCTGGTTGCCAAGTTTTGACTTTAAGGCTCCCTAGGCCTCCTAGTCACGTCGTTTTCTACTTAAGTTTTGACTCTAAGTAAGCATTATGTTACTTCAAGTCCAAGTGAATTTAAGGCTCCCTAGGCCTGCTAGTCGCAATTAGTACGTTTTGACTCTAAGTAAGTATTATGTTACTTCAAGTTCAAGTAACTTTAAGGCTCCCTAGGCCTGCTAAACTCTAAGTAAGCATTATGTTACTTCAAGTTTAAGTGACTTTAAGGCTCCCTAGGCCTTTGACTTTAAGGCTCCCTAGGCCTCCTAATCGCAAGTCGTTTTCTACTTAAGTTTTGACTCTAAGTAAGCATTATGTTACTTCAAGTTCAAGTGACTTTAAGGCTCCCTAGGCCTGCTAGTTGCAAGTAGTAAGTTTTGACTTTAAGTAAGCATTATGTTACTTCAAGTTCAAGTGACTTTAAGGCTCCCTAGGCCTGCTAAACTCTGAGTAAGCATTATGTTACTTCGAGTTTAAGTGACTTTAAGGCTCCCTAGGCCTTTGACTTTAAGGCTCCCTAGGCCTTTGACTTTAAGTAAGCATTATTTTACTCCAGAGGCACCTGACAGCAGTCATTTCGGTTCATATTCTTTCGGCTGTTGATACCTATTCAATTAGTATAAAGCCCAACTCACGGATGTTCTAAGCCCCAGAACCTCCGATCCGTTTTGACAGACCTATAAACCAGTGACTTGGCCGCCTAAGCACCACAGCGTCCTGTATGCTGAAGCTTCCAAGTCCCCACAAATCTGATAGGCCCGTCGGATACAGAGACCCTGATGCTCGCTCTGTCCCCCCGCGTCAAGGTGCTAAGCTTGATGAGAGTTTGCAGAGTCTCAATTTTTATCCATAGGCGCTGGTGAGTGTACATCTCATGCAGCTGATATGGTTGGTACGGGTGTAACCCACCAAATGGTTGCTGTTAGGAAATCCCCTTTGCCTTGAATGAAATAGATTACAAATTTTTTCGTCCTCTTTACTCGGGTTTAGAGAAAAGACAGACATCTTTACATAGTATACTTAAAATGTATACAAAATGAATGTAGTATTCTATGTCATGTTTCTTCCTAAATGACAATAACACTATATATTATTCCTCTCGACAGATGAGCTGAATGTCAAGTGCAGTTTGCACTTGCTCGAGTGTCATGTGTCAGGGCCCCAGAAGGTAAGGATACTATTGATGTTTTTCCTTCCGGGCTTTGAACTCCTCCCTTTTTGCCCTCATCTCTGCTTGCTGCTCTGGGGTTAGTGCCCCCAATCGTCTGCAGAGAGGTATTTGATGTCGGAAGACTCCGTTTTCCTTGTTCTAGCCTTAGCTTGTGGCTGTTGCTGGGCTTTGGGAGGCCGAAGTTGAGCCTTCTCAGCTCGCGGGTTCTCCCCTTTCCTTTCCCCCTTGTTGTGTTTGTTGTTAGATAGCATCTTGACTTGGTCATACAGCATACATTTGATACGTAACTGGTCTTGTGACCATGCTGCGCATCGGGCTGCCAGTAGGTTACCCCCTGGGACACCTCTGAATAGCTTTTCAAGCAGTAAGCATGATCCTTGCATAGGTGCTCCATGCATGACTGATCCTGCTGCAACATTGAGAGACATGCTCCCGTCTCGCACCTGTGGGATTAGTTTCTCCACCATGTTATCCCCTGGATCTTGACCGGGGGTCCTTACTTCTATTTCCATCATTTGGGCCATTGAGGCCCTTTCGGGGATCTCCAGTCGTTTGAGATGTCTCAACATGCGAGCTAGCGTCTCCTGTGCTAGCATCTCCTGAGCTAGCATCTGCTGCGCCAGCATCTCCTGTGCTAGCTTCTCTTGAGCTAGCATCTGCTGCGCCAGCTCCTCCTGAGCTAGCGTCTCCTGTGCTAGCTTCTCTTGAGCTAGCATCTGCTGCGCCAGCTCCTCCTGAGCTAGCGTCTCCTGTGCTAGCTTCTCTTGAGCTAGCATCTGCTGTGCCAGCTCTTCCTGAGCTAGCATCTCCTGTGCTAGCTTCTCTTGAGCTAGCATCTGCTGCGCCAGCTCCTCCTGAGCCAGCGTCGGTTGCACTAGCATCTGCTGTGCTAGCATCCTCTGTGCTAGCATCTCTTGTGCTAGCTCCTCCTGAGCTAGCATCTCCTGTGCTAGCTTCTTCTGCGCCAGCTCCTCCTGAGCTAGCGTCTGTTACACTAGCATCTGCTGTGCTAGCTTCTCCTGAGCTAGTGTCTCTTGCGCCAGCTTCTCTTGAGCTAGCTTCTTCTGCACCAGCTCCTCCTGCGCCAGCTCCTCCTGAGCTAGCATCGGGTGCACTAGCATCTGCTGTGCTAGCATCTCTTGTGCTAGCATCTCTTGTGCTAGCTTCTCCTGAGCTAGCGTCGGTTGCGCCAGCTCCTCCTGAGCTAGCATCTCCTGTGCTAGCTTCTCTTGAGCTAGCATTTGCTGCGCCAGCTCCTCCTGAGCTAGCGTCGGTTGCACTAGCTTCTGCTGCGCCAGCTCCTCCTGAGCTAGCATCTTCTGTGCTAGCTTCTCTTGAGCTAGCATCTGCTGCGCCAGCTCCTCCTGAGCTAGCGTCTCCTGTGTTAGCTTCTCTTGAGCTAGCATCTGCTGCGCCAGCTCCTCCTGAGCTAGCATCCGTTAGCACTGGCTTGGTAGCGCATCGGGCTGCCAGTAGGTTACCCCCTGGGACACCTCTGAATAGCTTTTCAAGCAGTAAGCATGATCCTTGCATAGGTCCTCCATGCATGACTGATCCTGATGCAACATTGAGAGACATGCTCCCGTCTCGCACCTGTGGGATTAGTTTCTCCACCATGTTATCCCCTGGATCTTGACCGGGGGTCCTTACTTCTATTTCCATCATTTGGGCCATTGAGGCCCTTTCGGGGATCTCCAGTCTTTTGAGATGTCTCAACATGCGAGCTAGCGTCTCCTGTGCTAGCATCTCCTGAGCTAGCATCTGCTGCGCCAGCATCTCCTGTGCTAGCTTCTCTTGAGCTAGCATCTGCTGCGCCAGCTCCTCCTGAGCTAGCGTCTCCTGTGCTAGCTTCTCTTGAGCTAGCATCTGCTGCGCCAGGTCCTCCTGAGCTAGCGTCTCCTGTGCTAGCTTCTCTTGAGCTAGCATCTGCTGTGCCAGCTCTTCCTGAGCTAGCATAAGCATAGAAGAGTTGTTAACCTCTTCTTTGTTTGTAATAAACCGAATGTATGTCTGGGAGAACTCTTTTGCCTATAATAATAATAATAATAATATTATTATCATCATCATCATTATCATCATTATTATCATTTTACGAAAGGCCGGTAATGCTAATCATTTGAAAGCCTGATGATATTACTTTGCCTACAACAATAGTAATTATATTAGCGCAATAACACTTAATAATCATTTGCAAGCCTCATAACCCCTTATCAGTTCGACAGGCCCATCAATCCGTGGCCACCGATCGTCCGGCCCTGCAGTGGCGAGACTCTCAGTTTCCCACAAACCCAATGGAGCCCGTCGAACACAGTGGCCACCGGCGCTTGCAAACAACAAACAGTGAAACTAAGCATTACTACTGTCAATAGTATATATTTATTAGTGCTGTCAAACGATTAAAATATTTAACTCGATTAATCGCATGATTGTCCATAGTTAACTCGCGATTAATCGCAAATTAATCGCATTTTAATTTTTAATTTTTTTTTATACCTTAAACAGATCTTTTTCAAGTTCCAAGTTTTAATACTCTTATCAACATGCGAGTCAACAAATGCTTGCTTTGTGCAGCCATTTAACACAAAAAAGGATGACCCTCATGCATTGCAAATTTGCATCAAATTCAAAACAGAGTGATGCACAAAATAACTTAAGAAAAGAATAATTTAAAACAATGAATAAAGTGTGCATGAAATAATAGGGGAAAGAAAACGTTAGGAACTTGTTACATTCACACACACAAGGGCTGATTAATCACACACCCCCCTCTCTCCCTCACACACACACTCTCCCAGCTATTTTTCTCTTTTGCCCCTTCCTCATCTCTCTCACCCCCCTCTCTCTCTATATCTCACACACACACACACACACACACACACACACACACACACACACACACACACACACACACACACACACACACACACACACACACACACACACACACTTCAGAAACAAACATAGTATCAATGAGAGCATCAATAATACACCTGAGTGAAGTCTAGTAAAAAAATTTTTTTTTTTTTTTTTTTTTTTTAGTTAATCTTGAGTTAAAAAAAATTGTGGCATTAATAGAATCGGGAGTTAACGCGATATTAACGCGATATATTTGACAGCCTTAATATTTATATAATATCCTTTATATAACTTTAGCTGAAAAGCAGTAACCAGCAATTGATTCAATCTGCATGGCTTCCAGAATATAGCTATACCGTTTTACCTCAGACAAGAGCAGGGCGAGACCAGCGTTGCGGCACATTGTGATAGAACGACACAGAGGAAAGCAGTCCACGAATTCAATAAGTATTTAAACAAAGTTATTTTAATTAGAAAAAGCAAGTTACAAAGATTCTGTCTTGAAAATGTCCAATCCAGTTAAAATTTGTATAAAACAAAACATCTCTCTCTTAGCATAGCAAAAACTCTCTTTGTCATTTAAAAGATTTAGAGCATCTAAAAAAACAGAGTCTTGTCATAGGGACGCCACTCTGAAAAATTGCCAGGCCATGCCCCAATACACCGCTCGACATTTCCTGGCTCTAGAAAAACTGAAAATCTGACTAGACGAGACTGGAGCAGTCCCTTATATACCGGTCCGGCATCATATCAAGACCTCTTACTTATTGGTCTAAATACAGTGATGTCATTTCTACCATCCAATCAACGCATAACACATAACACACTCAATAAAGATGAACTCCTCCCTTTCTAGTCGTTACTGTAACTGAGAGAGTAATAGATTTCTTTGTGCTGGGAAAAACCCTATGTCTTCATCTGTTATCTAGTAAGCTAGCAGGGGCCCACAAGGTCATAGACACAGTCCAGCATTATTGAATGAAACAATTGCCCTGCTGTAATATACAGTACATGGTCCTTCTAGCATGAATAGCCTAATACGCTTATATATATATATACAGATGTATATATATATATATATATATACATGTACAATACAGTACTCATATACATTGGTGGATATGTTTTACACATATCATCATCATTCTCCCTCTGCTTCTCCCTCTGCTTCTGTCAAGGTCAGCGCTCTGTGACCACATTCCTGGCTTTACTAGCAGTAAGAGAAGAGGCCCACACAAAGACATTCTTCATAATCACTGACGCTAAAGTCATCTCTTAATGTATGCTTAGATTTAAAACAGATATATACAATAAACATATGATTAATCCTTTATAATGCTTAATATATTACATCATACAAGGGACACAAGTCAGAGAGAGAGAACAGGATGTCAAAATACAAAAAGGGTCACTTCGTGGCACTTCAACACCGCCTCTGTCATCCTGGTCGGTCACTTTCCACTGTCCTAATAGCGTCTGTACGGGGGGACGAGATGGCAATTGCGGGGTCACGTGGCTGTGACTCTCCACAGAAATATTTAAAAAAAATCTATAATAATACAATAAAGGTATTGATTCATGAATTAATTTCTTTTTTTTGTGGGTCCAAAATGAATGTTGTTGTTTACAAGTTTTGTGCATGTATCCCCTCCCTACTTCCCATTTCCCTATATGGAATGCACCTGATTGGATAAATGACATGCTGGTGCTCTAGTGCGACATCTAGTGGCTGAATGTTATCTATAGCACCTTTAAAGGAATCCAATGGAGTCGTTGACCACTAGTTTCTGAAATAGGCGCTATAGCGCACAGTAGTACATTGCACGTCATGAGCATGGGGCAGACGGAGTAACCAAAAAGAGTGCACTGGAGCCGTGTAAACACACCCTTGTGTTTCAATTTGATTGGTCCATACGATCTTCCTTGACATCTAACAATCTAATTGCCTGTCAATCAAAAGAGGTCGGACTCATTACAACTTTGCCCAAACCTAAAGTAATACTGAACACAGATGGGATGTAAACATTGTGAGAGCAAATTAAATGGCGAACATTGACTTTTTGCAAAGGTTATATGAGGTAGGATAATTTTGTAATACTTTTTATTAATACCCTTGGAGAAATTCATCTTCTGCATTTGACCCATCCTAACTATTTAGGAGCAGTGGGCACACCCAGCCCAGGGTTCAACTCCTGTTGTAATGCCAGTACCTTGGTCAAGGGTAATGACAGGAAACCTAACATGCATGTCTTTCTGGTGTGGGAGGAAACCGAAGTACCTGAAGGAAACCCAAGTAAACACATGGAGAACATGCAGACAGAAACAACAGAAAGGTCCTCTGCTGGTGTGGACATGTGAATGTAAAGAAAATAGCCATTTACAATATAATAAATCTGATACTTTTAAACCAACACACCAACATTGTGGGAAATGCACTTACTGTCTTCTCCAGAGTCAGGAGAAGATGGATACCAATTTCCTACGGACCACTAATCTAGCTTAAAACTCAGGGAGAGGTGTTTCTGGCCAACAGTCCGTATCCGCTCCTTTTCAGAGGTTGCTGTTTGATTCTACTTTTAAGGACACTCCCTAAATTAGAGTATTCTCCTATGCATTTTCCATAATGACAGGTTGAAAGGAGGTCAGGGGTCAGGTTAGGGAAAAACACACTGAGTAAAAGGATAAGTATGCCGTTATGAGGACAGTGATGTGTTCCATCCCGGAATAAAACCCTGGGTCGAGGGAGAGTCAGGAACAGAGAGCTAAACCATCTCGGGGTAATGAAGCAGAGTCACACTGGTGCAGAGAGCTGTCTGACTGATCAGCAGGCGTGGGGAGAAACGGAACACAGTGGAGAGTGTTACGTAATCAGGATACAAAGAAATATAACTGTACATTTCTCTGTATACATGGGGCTCTGGGCTGTGTACCTGTGTGTCTGGGCTGTGTACCTGTGTGTCAGGACTCTGTACCTGTGTGTCTGGGCTCTGGGCCTGTGTGTCGGGTCTCTGTATGTATCTATGTTGCACTCTAGCACTCTGTCCGGCAGCGTGGCTACATGAATAGAGCTCCGGACAAGTGGTGTTGTTGTCCAGCAGGGGCAGAGTGCCGTCCTTCGGATGAGACGCTAAACCGAGGTCCTGACCAAATTCGGTCTTTAAAGAACCCAGGACGCCTATTGTAAAGAGTACTAAGGGGTTCCCCAATGTTCCTGGCCAAATTCCCAATCAGGTCTATGACATCAAGGCCACCTAATCATCCCTCCCCCTTAATTGGCTCATATTAATCCATGTCTCCTGAGCCGTTCAGCCATTGTGTAGTATAGAATTGAGCCTGTGTATCCCAAGGCTGGGTGCTACCAGTGGTCGTGAAGGAGGCAATTTTCACCCTACATTGTGGGGAGCGCTTTGAGTGTCTAGAAAAGCACTATATAAATGTAATGATCATTCATTCACTCGAATACTGGTCCATGCATAACATGATCCAGTGACTGTGTGGTTCTTGGTTATGGTATCTTATGCTCTGGCTGAGCATGTTATGTTATCTTATGCTCTGGCTGAGCATGTTATGGAATCACTTGCAACTTGACCTAACATTTTGTTCCCTTTTTGTTGGACGTTTTTAGATTTTTGATCAATGGTCGAGAGAGAAAGAGAGAGATAAATAGAGAGAGGGAGAGACAGAGAGAGGAAGAATGAGAAAGGAGAGAGAAAAGAGAGAGATAAATAGGGGGGAGAGAAAGAGAGAGAGAAGAGAGAAAGAGAGAGAAAGAGAGAGAGTGGGGAGAAGGAGAGGAATAAAGAGAGAGAGGGGGAGAGAAACAGATAAAGAGAAATAGAGGGGGGGAGAAAGAGAGAGAGAAGAGAGAGAGAGAAATAGAGAGGAGGGGAGAGAGAGAGAGAAAGAGAGAGAGGAATAATGAGAAAGCAGAGAGAAAAGAGAGAGAGAAATAGGGGGGAGAGAAAGAGAGAGAGAAGAGAGAAATAGAGAGAAAGAGAGAGAGGGGGGAGAAGGAGAGGAATAAAGAGAGAGAGGGGAAGAGAGAGAAACAGACAAAGAGAAATAGAGAGGGAGAGACAGAGAGAGAGAGGAAACACGAGGAGAGAGAGAGAGAGAGAGAGAGAGAGAGAGAGAGAGAGAGAGAGAGAGAGAGAGAGAGAGAGAGAGAGAGAGAGAGAGAGAGAGAGAAAGGGAGATAGAGAGATTGGGAGTAAATCTTGGAGTTGCTGAGCTGCCTTCACAATTAAGACATTAATCACTGGTGCAGTAATGCCAAGTCATCGTCCTGCCTCTGGACTTACCATCAATCAACCTGACATGAGACCACACACACACACACACACACACACACACACACACACACACACACACACACACACACACACACACACACACACACACACACACACACACACACACACACACACACACACACACACACACACACACACACACACACACACACACACACACACACACACACACACACACACACACACACACACACACACACAAACATGCATGCATGCACACACAGACATGGATGCACACATACACACACATGCTCACAGAGGGATCTCCCAGGGAGAAGGTCAGGTCTGTAGCCTGAAGCCTCCTTTCATCTCTCTGTCCTCCTTTTCTCCTGAGAGAGAGATGAGAGGAGAGGAGAGGAGAGGAGAGGAGAGGAGAGGAGAGGAGAGGAGAGGAGAGGAGAGGAGAGGAGAGAAGAGGAGAAAGGAGAGGATATAGGAGAAGAGAAGAGAAGAGAAAAAATGGTCGCATGGTTGCAGTCTGGAGGCCCTGATGTGTGTGTGTGTGTGTGTGTGTGTGTGTGTGTGTGTGTGTGTGTGTGTGTGTGTGTGTGTGTGTGTGTGTGTGTGTGTGTGTGTGCGTGCGTGCATGTGTGTGTGTGAGAGCGAGAGAGACTGTCCCACCTGTGACATCATGGTCTCCTTGTACTGTTTTTTCTGGGTGACTTTGATTGGTGATTGCTTGGTAACGGCTGACACCAGGAAGTTGATGAGAATGTCTTCACAGTTGGCCATGTGATCCACCATGGAGACAAGAGTGGGCGGGACAAAGTGGCTGTACAGGAAGTGGTAGTACCTAGGACACACACACACATGTTTATGTGAAATATGGGGATATTACATAGACGTACAGTACATTCATTCTGTAGGGTGTACACCAAACACATTGTCATGTTTATTGTACATTTTCCATGGGACATGGAACCACAAAATACAGTACTCAGGTCTCGGATATACCCATCAAATACTAAAATAACTAAAATAAATACGGATTCTCATGATAAACATGCAAACTGATTTAATTCAATAAAAAACAAATTCATTCAATAATAAAAACGAGTCTAATTCAATAAAACGGATTTACCGTAATTCAATAAAACTAATTTAATTTACTGATTGAAGAGAGAAAAGTGTCATAGGTGCCATAAAGTGCTAAGGTGCAGTGTGCAAAGGCACGGCAGTGATGAACTGCGATGAACAGTTCAGCAGTCTCACAGCATCCGTGAAGAAGTTATTTTTCAGCCTGGTGGTTCTTGCCCGGATGCTGCGCAGCCTCCTGCCTGAAGGGAGGGGGGGGGTAAACAGTCCGTGGGCAGGGTGGGTGGGGTCACGCATGATGCGGATTGCTCTTTCCGTGCATCGGCGGGTGTATATGTCCGAGATGTCTGGTAAGCTGCATCCGATGGTCCTCTGTGCAGACCTTACCACCCTCTGTAGCGCCTGCTTCTGTAGCGCTGTGCAGCTGCTGTACCATGCTGTGATGCAGGAAGTCAGTCCGCTCTCCACCACACATCTGTAGAAGGAGCTGAGGATGTTAGTGTCCAGCCCCGGCCCTTTCAGTTTCCTCAGGAAGTACAGGCGTTGATGAGCCTTTTCATGAGGCTCAGGGTGTTGTCGCGCCACGTGAGGGTGTTGGAGATGTGCACCCCGAGGTATTTGACACTGGGAGCCACCTCGACAGCTGTGCCATCGATGTAGAGAGGGGGAGGGGCCGTGCTAGTCGTGCAGAAGTCCACAATCATCTCTTTGGTTTATTGACATTGAGGATGAGATTCTTCTCCTTGCACCACAGTTCCAGTCCATCTACCTCCTTCCAGTATGCCGGCTCATCCCCATTTGTGATGAGCCCCACCACTGCTGTGTCATCCGCAAACTTCACTATGAGATTGCTGTCATAGTGGGCTCTGCAGTCGTGTGTGAACAGGGTGTAAAGCAGTGGGCTAAGGACACAGCCCTGGGGGGAGCCAGTGTTGAGGATGATGGTGGAGGATACAGTGTTGTTGATGATGGTGGGGTGGGGTGGTCGGGGGGGAAACTGTACATTGGAGGTGGTTGGTTGGGTGGGGTGGGTTGGGTAGGCGGCTGGGTAACTGTACATTGGATTATCGGGGGGGTAACTGTACATTGGATTATCTACGATGGTGTCAGCTGTGGAGCGGTTTGGCCTGTAGTCATACGGGTGGGGGTCAGCTGTTATGTCAATGGACCTTTTTATGCTGCTCATAACCAGCCTCTCAAAACACTTTGTCACAATTATGGTGAGAGTGATTGGTCGATAGTCATTGAGCCAGGACACTGTGGAGGCCTTTGGCAGAGGGACGATGGTAGATGTGACCAGGCACGGAAAATAGCCCGTTTTGAGCTACAGAGCTTCAAAGGGGCTGTTGGCTGTTCTCTTAAGATGCATGCAGAACTACAAATACCCACTGGCCTTTACCACCTAACCCTCCCCCACCTAACACATTTTCCAGGTGCAAGGCATTCACTGCTAGGAGGTAGGTGCGTGAAAGTTACCATAGCTCAGCGTATGCACACTGTCTCTACGTGTTCGGGAGACTCAGGTGCATAAAAAACGTGATTATGATCATGTCTCTACCACAACCACAGCCCGAGCTGTGAGTGAATTATGCGAAGGGGAGCATAGATAGCAAAAGACATTAATTAAATGTTGGATTTTGGTCAGATTGGTTATTTTTGGTTGAGGTTGAAAAAGCTATGTTGATTCAATATTTCAAGTCAAGTCCAGTCAAGAGTTTTAATTGTCACGGCATACAAGTATACAATGAAATGCGGGTGGTCTTGCCCGCGACAATGTGCAATACAGTGGTACAACATATAATAGAATCCAATAAAATACAGTGGTACAACATATAATAGAGTCCAATAAAAAAACAACATTGTGCAATAAACAGGTAACAGGTAACATGGTGTGACATCTCGGTATCTGTACATAGTATTTACAGAGCATATAGGACATGCTAGGTAGCTTTAGTAGTGCAATACACTGTTCCTGTTGTTATACTAATTTAAAGTGGCCTTTCCTCTTGGCCATAAGTGTGCGTGTGTGCGGCATGAATGTGTGCCCGCTCGTGTTAAAGTGTTAAAGTGGCTGCTAGTGTGTGAGCGTGCACAGTGTGCGTCTCGTGTGTGTGTGCTTGTGTGTGCTTGTGTGTGGATAGTTCAGTTTCTGTGGCACTCAATGTTCATTGTTCAAGGCTCTGATGGCCTGGGGGAAGAAGCTGAGCCTAAGCCTCTCCGTCCTAGTAGCTGGGGTTCGCAGGCGTCTGCCTGACCTCAGCAGCTGGAACAGGCTGTTATTGGGGTGGTGGGGGTCTTTCATTATTCTGCAGGCTCTGGATTTGCACCTCTTGTTGTATAGAACCTGCAGGGGAGGTAGCGCAATACCCGTGGTACGCTCGGCTGAGCGCACCACTCTCTGTAGGGCCTTCTTGTCCTGTGCCGTGCTGTTTCCATACCAGGCAGTGATGTTTCCGGTCAAGATGCTCTCTACAGCTCCTGAGTAGAAGGACTGGAGTATCTTCCCCGATACTCTGAACTTCCTTAACTGTCTCAGGTGGTAGAGGCGCTGCTTCGCTTTCTTTACTACTGTGTCTATGTGTGTTGACCATGTCAGATCCTCTGAGATGTGGTCCCCCAGGTACTTAAAGCTGCTCACCCTGTCCACGGTAGCCCCGTTAATCATCAGTGGTGTGTGTGTCTCCTGCTGTCCTCTCCTATAATCCACGATCAGCTCCTTGGTTTTACCAATGTTCAGGAGCAGGCTGTTGTCCTGGCACCAGCGTTCCAGTACCTCAACCTCCTCCCGGTAGGCCTTCTCGTCGTTGTCCGAGATCAGCCCCACCACCACCGTGTCGTCTGCGAACTTCACTATGGAGTTGGAGCTGAACTTGGCCACACAATCGTGTGTGTAGAGTGAGTACAGCAGGGGGCTTAGAACACAGCCCTGGGGGGACCCGATGCTCAGGGTGATGGTGTTGGAGGTCTGACCCCCCACCCTGACCGCCTGGGGTCTTTCACTCAGAAAGTCCAGTACCCAGGCGCTCAGGGCGGAGCTCAGACCTAGCTCGATCAGCTTGTCCACCAGTGGGGACTATGGTGTTGAACGCTGAGCTGTAGTCAATGAACAACAGTCTCACATAGCCCCCCTTCTGACGGTCAAGGTGGGAGAGAGTGCTGTGCAGTACCTGGGAGACCGCGTCGTCAGTGGACCTGTTTGTCCTGTATGCAAATTGCATAGGGTCCATATCACTGGGGAGGGAGGCACGAATGTGGTCCTTGACCAGCCTCTCGAAACATTTCATGACCACAGAGGTGAGTGCCACCGGTCTGTAGTCATTTGGACATGTTGGGGAGGGTTTCTTCGGTACATGGATGATGGTAGACATCTTGAAGCAGGCAGGGACCACTGACTCCGCCAGGGATTGATTAAATATGGCGGTGAACACCGGGGCAAGCTGGTTGGCACAGGACTTAAGTATGCATCCTGTTATACCATCTGGGCCAGCAGCCTTCCTGGTGTTCACCTGCATAAATGCTCTTCTCACACTGTGTTCCGACAACGAGAGAGCGCCCCCGCCCCCCCACGGTTGCCCCCCCCCCCCCCTCCACAACAGCCAGTGCGCCAGTGACGTCACTAGCCAGAGGGCTAGCGGCAACACTGTCTACACCGAACCGAGCGTAGAAGGAGTTGAGTTTGTCCGCGAGAGAGGCGTCGTCGCTCCCCATTGAGGGGGCGCTGACTTTGTAGTCAGTTATTGTCTTCAGTCCCCGCCACAAGCCTCTTGTGTCATTTTGTGCCATTTGTGTCTCCAGTTTATCAGCATATGTCCTCTTAGCAAGTTTAACAGCCTTGCGCAGAGTGTAGACTGAAGCCTTGTACTCTTCCATATTTCCTGACTCTCTGCCCAGGTTATAAGCCGTGGTGCGAGAGTTCAGGGCTGCTCTAATAGTGCTGTCCACCCAAGGTTTCTGGTTTGGGAAAACCCGCACCTTTTTCGTGAGGACAATACCGTCAGCTACTGTTGTTATGTAGCTCACAACGGTATCAGCGTACTCGCTGACGTCACTGGCGCTTCCTTTAAACATGTCCCAGTCCGTGTCTGCGAGCACGTCCTGGAGCGTGGCCTCTGATTCGTCAGACCACTTTTTTTGTCTCACGTGACACGACGGCGTCACGTGATCTTTGTTTGTATGCAGGGATTAAAAAAATTTAGTCGTGATCGCTCGCGCTTGCAGCACCCATCAATGGCGGAGCCGCTACAGCTTTGTAGCCGGCTCTGAACGGGGTGTAACAATGGTCGAGTGTGTTCCTCCCCCTCGTGGAGCAGGCGATGTGCTGAAAAAAGGACGGCATCACTTTCTTCAGATTCGCCTGGTTGAAATCACCAGCCACTATCATTGCGGCTTCCGGATGCTTGATCTGTTGTCTGTTGAGGTGGTCGTGTAATTCCACCAGCGCTTTGCCAGTATTTGCCTGTGGGGGGATATATACGACGGACATGATGACCGTGGTAAACTCACGGGGTAGGTGGAACGGACGGCACAGGATTGAGAGATGTTCCATATCTGGGGAGCATGAACTTGAGAAGACATGTTCTTCTTTGGGATTAACCCAGAGATTGTTCGTGAGGATGCAGACCCCACCTCCGATGCTCTTCCCAGAGGCTGCCGTGCGATCTGCTCTCAGGACGGTGAAGTTGTCCGATGGAGAGACGCTGCTGTCCGGCGTCGCTGGCTTGAGCCATGTCTCCGTGAAACACATGATGTTAACGTCTCTCATCTCCCGTTGGAATCGGACCCTCGCTCTCAAGTCGTCCATCCTTCCCTCCAACGAACGTGCATTCGCCAGAAAGATGGATGGAATTGCTGGACGGTAAGCAGATCTTTTTAATCTAAGCCTGATACCTCCTCGTCTTCCTCTATGCCTCTTTCTGCCGTTTCCTTTGTTGCCGTTCTCCCGCTTGATTTCTGTTAGCCATTCTGGGCATAAAGTGTCTCCAAACTCCTCTTTGAGTCCGGAGTTTAGGTCCATAAGTGTCTGGCGGTCATATGACATACCCGCCAGTGATGTTTTACAGATACAACTGTTGTTGAATCAATTTAGTATAGATGATTGTTTTTCAATGCTGAAATGACCAACATTGAAATTACATGGTTACAACGTGTAGCGCTGATATTGCATATTGTTTTAGCAAATAGTATTGCATATTATTACAGTAGCTAGCATGCTAGCTAACGTTGGTCCGCCATTTTGTTTCGCAATTAAAATGTACCCTTTTAATAGTTGCATAAGCATTGTTGTAACCAGTGTTAACAAATACTTTATTATAGTTCAATTGTGTTAAACTTGGGACACAGCCATGGCTCTATATTTTATTTCGTTTTGTATGTGATGCATTTTAGCTTGAAGTTGTTGTGTTGCATTGTGGGTCCTCAGCACAAAGGAATATTTTGCTGAAGGTAAGATGGGTTTCTGTCTGCTCAGACTCAGAATACTTCATTAACATTATCTGTGCCTCATAAAAAACCCTGTTAGTGGCCAAATATGCACTTGTGTTTCATATTTATTGTCTCACTCGTTGTTATATTTTGTTTTATGGAATTGCTCGGTTGGTATATGTACTGTGAAAAGTAACGCAAAAGACTTGCCAACATTGTACATTCAATCACAGTAAATTGTTGGCAACTCTTTTGCATTACTTTTCACAGTACATATTGTAATGTAAATTTACAGAAAATTGTTGTAATGCATATACAACAAAATGATGTAATATCACAGTAATTTCTTACAATTTGAAGTTGTGAAATTACTACCATTGCTGTGAAATTACAGCGATGAACCAGTGCACGGCGGGCACGCGCACTCCAGGCGCAATTGCGCCTAGCCCAGAGAGAAATACGGCGAGGAGAAATGCCTGCGGCTACGGTAATGAAAAGGTCTATATCAGACAGAATCGTCACTTCCTGTTCAGGAAAACTATTATTAATCTTTGTAAAATTAAGTTATATTGTGCATTGGAAACACAAACATACTTAAAATGAGTAAATATTATTAATTTTAAACATGTTTATATTATTTATAGGGCTATAAAACAAAAAACAAAAAAGTTTTTTTTCTTCTTCTCTCATTTAACAGGTGGGTCGGCGCCCTAGCGCCCCCGGTGGCGAGCCGCCACTGGTTGATTCATTGTCAGCATTGATTGAAAATGTAATGTTCTTTCCATGTTGATCATAGCGAGCACTCTCAATGTTATTTTCTATGTCTGACATCAATGTTGATTCCAATCTTCAGCCTGACAAAAACACAATGTTGATTCAATCACTTTTTGCTATCTGGGTATGGCAGGAGACTTCTTTTTCGAAAAAGAGTGAGCCGCAGGCGGAAGTGGCCATTTTTCCTAAGTAAAATACCCGGAATACTAATGAAAATAAAATACATTTCCTTTTAACACTTTCAGTGCCCGGCCATTAACATGGGAAACATGGTTAAATGCCAGGACCCACTTCAATGATAGTGTTGTGAACGCATAATCTCTGTCTTAAATTATGGCTATGTGTCTAATCTGCTTTTTAATCGGTTCATTTTTGTTTTATAGCATTTTGAAAAGCCCTCGTTTTTCAGGAAAATATATAGATTCCGTTGTAGGAGACGGGAAATCATGACCAAAGAGAGTGACGTTTCTTTGACCACACATCAGTGTGCATCATTTATTAGCATAGCGTGGATACCACAACAAACCAAGCCAAGCGTTCATATGGCCGCTCTAGCTACCCACAATGCCCCGTGTCCTTAAAGTGACAGTGTAGGTGGATTATGTCCAGTCCATGTAAGTGTCCATGTAAGTGCCCACTACATATGTCCCCCCAGAATTCACCCTACTAACTCACAAAACGGGTCATTAGACGGACCTCCCGACCATAACGGCTCCGAACAACTGGAGCCGGCATATGAGCTACTGTGGGACTACTATTGGGCGGTGAGGGACTCATATTTTCAAAAAGTGATTTAGGGTGACGAGGTTTAACACGGGGAGGTCGCCCCCACCGCGGGGGCTGAGCAAGTGCCACGGGGTGATCCACATCCAAGTGAGCTGGCTTAAGCCGGTTCACCGAGACATGTTCCGGTTTACCGCCAATGTCCACCATGAAGGTCTTACTTCCCGTCTGTAGGACCCGAAACGGGCCATCGTAGGGGGGTTGAAAGGACCCGCGGTGGGCATCGTGCCGTATGAACACATATTCCGTCGCCTGGAGGCCGGGTGGAACACGAGTCTGTGGCAAACCATGCTGAGAGGTGGGGACCGGCACAAATGCCCTAGCGTTCTCCAAGTTTGAAACGCGCTGCTGGGTCGCAGACCAGGGGTCTGTGGTGTCAGGTAAAAACTCCCCGGGGACCCGCAGCGGTTGGCCGTAGACCAGCTCAGCCGACGATGACTGGAGATCCTCCTTGGGGGCGGTCCTGAGACCCAACATGACCCACGGGAGCCTGTCGACCCAACTACCATCGCTAAGGGTAGCTCGGAGAGAGGCCTTCATGGACCGGTGAAACCGCTCACACAAACCGTTAGCCTGCGGGTGATAAGCGGTAGTGCGGTGCAGTCTTACGCCTACGTTTCTGGCAATCTCGGACCAAAGCTCAGAGGTGAACTGAGGTCCGCGGTCCGACGAAAGGTCAGACGGAGCACAGAACCGGGCCACCCACGTATATATAAACGCCCGAGCCACATCAGTGGACGTTGTGACAGCGGAACCGAGTGGTTCTGTCCACCATCGTGAGGAGGTATGTGAAACCATGCGATGGGGGCAATGGACCCACCAGGTCCACATTCACATGGTCAAACCTCCTTTCGGGCACGGAGAACTGGGCCAAAGGAGCTTTAATGTGGCGGTGTACCTTAGCGCGCTGGCACATCACACAGGTCTTAACCCACCCGCTCACATCTTTTTTCAGCCCGTGCCAAATGAACTTGGCTGCCACCTGTTTTTGAGATGCCCTGTTTCGGGGGTGAGAGAGACCATGTATGATGTCAAAAACATGACGTCTCCAACTGCTGGGCACCACCGGTCACGGCCGTCCCGTGGAAACGTCGCACAGGAGTGTGCCGTTAGCCTCATTAAATGCCACATCCTCCAGCCTGAGTGCTGTGATGGCCGTCCTGTAGGCCTGAACATCCAGGTCGGAAACCTGGTCTGAGGCCATGCATGCATAGTACTCTAAACCAACATGGACGGCCCCGACCAAGGCCAGAGAGAGACAGTCTGCCACTAGATTGTCCCTGCCTGCGACGTGCTGAATATCCGTAGTAAACTCCGAGATATATGACAGATGCCTCTGCTGACGGGCAGACCATGGCTCACTCACTTTAGCCATAGCAAAAGTGAGTGGCTTGTGGTCTACAAACGCCGTGAACGAATAAGCCTCCAGCAGGGAACGGAAATGCCGTACGGCCAGATAGAGGGCGAGGAGCTCCCTATCAAAAGTGCTATATTTGCACTCATTAGGTCGAAGCTGTCGGCTAAAAAACGCCAGTGGCTGCCAAGCCCCACTCACCCACTGTTCGTATACCGCTCCAACAGCATAGTCTGAAGCATCAGTGGTGATGGCAACAGGGGCGTTGGGAAGTGGGTGTGCCAGCCTGGTTGCATTGGCCAGGGCGGTTTTAGTATCGATAAACGCCTTGCATCTCTCGTCCGTCCAGTCCACCACATGTTTGGCGATTTTACCCCTGAGAGCCTCGTACAGAGGTCGCATTAGCTGAGCAGCCCGGGGGACAAACCGATGGTAAAAATGTACCATGCCAAGGAACTCTTGCAAAGCCTTGATGGTGGGTGGCAGTGGAAAATTTGCTATAGCGTCAACCTTAGAAGGCCAAACGCCCTCGCAAGCGCGCTCCCGCGCATACATGTTCCCTCTGTTGCGCACAAAACAGATGATACACCTTGTCTCATCCTTCCAGTGAAGTCGGGAGATCAAGCAACCCCCCACCACACCTACAGGGCTTGTATTTGGTTGTCGGTATCCTATTATTATGCAAAGTCTAGGTGATAAGTGGCGCGACGAGTCATTTTATCACCTAGACTTTGCATAATAATAGGATGCGCGCACTTCGGCATCAGTGACGAAGGCCAAACGCCATTTGACCGCGTTTGCCCAGCACTGCACCCCTGGCCACGCCCCCTGTCATGCTGTAGGAGAGGAGCTAACAGAGAAGGGAGGGGGAAGCCGGGGAAAAGAAACAGACCCACTACACACTATACAATAAAACACAAAGGAACAAAACTACAATCATCACAGTAAGTACCTTTGTACATATCTTGATAAAAATGTTGTACTAACAAATTTACAAAAATCCTCCTCCGGATTCCTGAACGCGTGAAACGGTCTCCGTAAGTCGCCAAAATCAATGCAGCTGAGCTGGGTTCCCATGAATGAAAAACGTCACTCATCCTTAACCCCTTAAGCTTACCCCACATTTTGCATAAAACGCCTGACGATTGCATACCCAAAGTAATTTGCGATTTATTATACTTTAAACTTATAGCACATGCATGAGTCTGGTCTCTTTTTATTGGAAAAACCACATTGAGATTTTGAATGGTAACATTCAGAAGTTTCTTACACAATAAAGAAAAATCACTTTCAATGCTAATGTAATAGAGGTTTGAACACACGGAAATAAAATATTTGCTCCTTGTGTTGACTTGTTGCCATATTCCTGTTTTTGGGTTCCAGCTGAGAGGTAGGAGCTGGGCGTGACGTACCGTATATACGATACACAGAATCGCCGTTGGTTGTGTGATAGTAAAGGGTTAACCTTCTGTCGTGTGGCAGTGAAAGGGTTAACCGGCTGTCTGGTGGCAGTGTCATGGTTAACCTTCTGTGTATTGTCGCAGTGAAAAGGGTTAACCGGTTGGTAGCGCGGCAGTGAAAGGGTTAAGAGGTTAAACTGGAAGCGCGTTCTCGTACACCTGAATTTGCATACAGACACGCCCCGCCAGCTCCTTATAAGGCGAGGTCCGCGTGCAAAACAGCGAGAGGCTCAGCATTGCATCTGGTCCGTGCTGACCCCCGTATTCAACAGGTAGCGTGGAAGCGATTTGCGGCTGATCTCAAAATGAAACTGGTAAAAGGCTTCATTTGGGTTAAATAGTTAGTGATTGCGTTCAAGTCGATTCTACAGACATCCTCGGAATTAAATCATTATTAATAGAGATAAATACGACAATATTTGTATCATTAACAATTACGTTTTGCATTTATAGTCCTGACTCAATGAGGCATCATGAGCATTACACACACACACATTGCAAACTAAATAAATAAGAACTAAATCGATCGCCACGGATATACAGTACTAACTGTAATAATATGCCATATACTGTCTTCTTCTCTATATTATTTATTGTTGATTTGATTTATTCTTATTGCTAGAAATTAGGGGTGTAACGGTACACAAAAACCACGGTTCGGTACGTACCTCGGTTTTGAAGTCACGGTTTGGTACAGTGGGGGAAAGTTTGGCTTTCCATGTTCCACTCAGGGGTGATGTAGTGTGCAGTAACTAATTGTACTTGTAGGGCTGTCAACAAATATTCTATATTGAAATTAATAATCAACTTGTAAAAAAAAAAAAAAAAAAATTATATTAGATTGTGAAAAAAACAGTCGTTAGTGGTTAACATACCGTTGTATTCGTTCGGTACACAGCCGTTCGGTACGGTATGGTACACACTGAAACGGTTCGGTACGGATACGTGTACCTTTACACCCCTAGTAACTAGTAAGAGTAGGTAAGGGCTATGTACAGATATAGATATAGTATTAACATGTACAGTTTAGGAATAAGGGGCAGGTAATTATAAGATTTATTCTTCTTCCTGCTCCTTTTGTCCATGGAATGGCTATTTATGATTTTTTAATGAAGAAACTATGATTGTATTATTCCATGTGGCAAATAAAAACTCTGAACTGAACTGAACTGATACAGGTATAAAGGCACTATGGTAGTAAGTCATACTGGCCAGCAGCGTAACTAGTAAGAGTAGGTAAGGGACATGTACAAAATGTATAGATAGATAGAGGCTAGTATCTACAGATATACAAAGGATTATATGCAGGTATGTACAGACAGATGTGGATATATGTAAATGCAGCTATGGTTAACAGTTGGTTAATATAGTTATATTCGCTTACAATTTTATACGTTTATTTTTGCATATTAATAATAATACTCAGGATTGGATTTCATATGGGTTTATATAGATAATATGAGTGGCGCATGATTTCTTTTTGCTTGTGCAATTATTTAGTCTCACAAGACTTGTTTCCCACTTAATATCCGGTGACGTGTTTCCGCCTTTCTTTGAGACCCGCCATGACTTTATGGATGGCTGTCTTGACTTTGCGGTCAATTCAAGCAAGTAAAATAGTTCTCTAACACAAGACAATATAACAAGAAAAAGGACAAAGACACAACACAATCGATGTTCTCTTATACTGGCACGCAGCCAATAAGGTATTGATTGCTATGGATGATGATTTTCGTTATATGTTGACGGTTGATGTTAGCTACATTTTTTATGGGCTTTCAATTGCTAATGGTATCATTTGTATGTATTGTGTATGTATTTACAGTTTGGATGGAGAATGGACAAGTTTCATTAAAATCAGTTCAAGAAATCTACTTGTATACTGCGTCGTATACCAGAGGGAGCTCCACAAATCATGTTAAACCCAGATTCGGCTCAAACAAGGGACTAAACACGTTTTGCAATTATGCCACATCAATGTGGAACGTCCTACCCAAAGCAGTAAAGGAATGTGAATCACTACCCACTTTCAAAACCACTCTCAAAGAACACCTACGGGAGACTGCAATTCGAAACTGGCCCCTGTAAATGTCCTAACCCAACCCCATCCAATGTACAGTAAATTACCAAGTATGGTTTTGTCAATATTCCAATGTACAGTTTTGCTTGTACAGTTGTACAGTGTTATCCCCCCCCCCCCCCCCCCCCCACCCACCCCACCACCTCCAATGTACAGTTTTTACGTCAAATGTATACTCTCTTTTCTGGACTCTTTTGTATCACAAACAGTACTGTATTTTCAAGTCTGGTATGTCATAAATGTATAGATGTACTGTCTGTCATGTATGTCATATCCTGATGAATTGAAAATGGGGGACCCCGATGTAAACAAGACGAAAGTCTTTCTCTGGTCTGCATCCCCTTAACAATTGTGTGTATTGAGCTGTACTGTATTGTACCCATTCAGCAATCTGTTAATAAAGTTTTCAATCAATCAATTCAATCAATCCACACAGTACATACAGTAACAACAGCTACCACTAGGTGGCAGTGAGATCCTGTCACACCACCTCATTGCATATCGCGCTGGCAATGCGTTGTAAAAAGACTTCAAGCGTCCCGGTTGTGTTGCCGCTCTCTGCTGAGGGGAGGTGCTTCAGTTAGAAATATAGCTCCTTATTTCACTCGTTTCTGCTAAATGTAACTCATTTAAGTTTTAACTTGTAATACATAATGCTTAATGTTCGTTTTATTACATGGTTTTATGGCATTTGTGCTCATTTGACCACTAGTTCTAGTTGTATAGGTAGGTTAAATGTCACAATGATTGCTACGGCCATTCCATGCAGATTCTGGGATATGTTTGAGAGGGCTTACGGTGATGACATTGATGGACTATCCCACTGCATCACAGACTACATCAGGTTCTGTGAGGAGAGCATCGTACCCACAAAGAGGGTACGCTGCTTCTCAAACAATAAACCCTGGATTAGCAAGGACATTAAACACCTGCTAAACAGGAAAAAGAGGGCCTTCATGGCAGGGGACACTGAGCAGGCCAGGGCTGTCCAAAGGGAGCTCAAAAAAGAGCTAAGGGCAGCCAAGGTCAGCTACAAGGACAGGCTGGAGGGCAGACTACAGGCCAACAACACCAGGGAGGTGTGGGCGGGGGTTAGGAAGATCACTGGTTTCAAACAGCAGGGAACAGCTGTGGAGGGCCCTCCAGAGCGTGCAAACGAGTTCAACACGTTTTTCAACCGCTTTGACCAGAGTGGCCTCCCCACACCCCTCCCCCCACCCATCGACGCCAGCACCAGATCACACCTACAAAGCAGCCCCCCCACCCCCCACCCCCCCACACCCATCAGCAACGGCACCCCACCCCCAACACCAGCAGACTGCCCACCACCCCCAACCCTGACGATCACAACCAGTCAGGTCAGTAGGCAGCTCTCCAAAATTAATGTAAACAAGGCCAGAGGACCGGACAACACCAATCCCAGGGTGCTCAAGGCATGTGCAGAGCAGCTGGCAGCACCGCTCCAGCATCTTTTCAACCTCTCCCTGAGGCTGGAGAGGGTGCCCCAGCTCTGGAAGACCTCCTGCATTGTCCCGGTGCCCAAGAAGGGACGTCCCAGCACCCCCAACGACTACAGGCCAGTCGCTCTGACGTCACACGTCATGAAGACGTTTGAGAGACTGGTCCTGCAACACCTCAAGCCCCTGGTGCGTGACTCCCTCGACCCCCTGCAGTTTGCATACCAGGCAAACATCGGGGTGGAGGATGCCATCATCTACATGCTCCACAGAGCGTACACGCACCTGGAAAAGCCGCGCAGCTCAGTGAGGATCATGTTCTTTGATTTCTCCAGCGCCTTCAACACCATCCAGCCGTCACTGCTAGCGGAGAAGCTCTCTGCGATGCAGCTGGAGCACGGCTTGGTGGCCTGGATCAAGGACTACCTCACTGAGAGGCCACAGTACGTCAGACTAAAGGACAGTCAGTCTGACGTACTGGTGAGCAACACCGGCGCCCCCCAGGGAACTGTGCTGTCACCCTTCCTCTTCACCCTCTACACCTCAGACTTCTGCCGCAACTCCAGCGGGTGCCACCTGCAGAAGTTCTCAGACGACTCCTCCATCGTAAGCTACATCACCGACGATGATGAGGAGGAGTACAGAGCCCTGGTGGAGAGCTTCGTGGGGTGGAGCGACAGCAACCACCTCCAACTCAACACCAGTAAGACCAAGGAGCTGGTGGTGGACTTCCGGAGGGGCAAGAAGAGGCCCCCCCCGATTCCCATCTCCATCCGAGGGGTGGATGTGGAGATGGTGGACTCATACAAGTTCCTTGGGGTACACCTGAACAATAAACTGGACTGGTCGGACAACACAGAGGCCCTCTACAGGAAGGGACAGAGCAGGCTGTTCTTCCTGAGGAGACTCAGGTCCTTCAATGTGTGCAACAAACTGCTGCAGTCTTTTTACCAGTCTGTTGTGGCCAGCATCCTCTTCTATGCTGTGGCATGCTGGGGAGGCTACATCAACTCAAGGGACACCAACAAGCTCAACAAGCTGGTGAGGAAGGCTAGCTCCGTGGTGGGAGTCGAGCTACCTAGACTTGAGGTGATGGTAGAGAGGGGGATGATAAGGAAGCTGGATGCCATCATGGAGAACCCCTACCACCCCCTCTACGACGAGCTAGTCAAGATGAGAAGCTCGTTCAGCCACAGACTCATCCCCCCCCGACACTCAACTAACCGCCTCGGACAGTCCTTCATACCAGCGGCCATCAGGCTCCACAACAGTGGGCAGCGACTAGCAGCCTCCAGGCCCCACAACAGGGGGCAGCGACAGCGACTGCTACCAGACATTGACCTGGGACTTATAGGAACCCAAGGGGGACAAAGTAGACTACCCTGGTACTTTGATTAATGTATACTCAGTAGATAGTAAATTATTATAACACCACCTCTTGCATACTGCACCTCATGTGACACTGTGAATAATGTGAATATTCCTCAGCTAGTCAGTTAGTAAATTATATTGACCATATTGATCAAATTGTTTACACTGCCTGTGTTGTCTTTTACTACCTGTATACTGTTTTGTTTTACTACCTGTACCCCTCCCCCCCTCCCCCCATGCTGCTATGATGCCTGAATTTCCCCAAGGGGATCAATAAAGGAATATCTTATCTTATCTTATCTTATCTTATTCCATTCTCTCTGTTCTGAGTTATTATTATTCTGGTGAAAAATCGAATGAATTGTTTAATTTTGTACATGTAGGTATGAGTTATTATGGTGAAGAAACTAATGAATTGTTTAATTTGGTACATGTAGGAGGTATGCAAGATGTGCAGTGACCAGAAGACTCCAGCGGTGTTGTTTTATGCGTCTTCTGCAGGTATGTGTCTCCATGCATATTGTATGTTTATCAATGTAAATTAATTTACCTGCTAACTCTATGCACTGTGGCATTTCCTGCTATGTTCAGCATGTGGTGCTAGTTTACCATTTCTGTTTTAAGTAATGTTTTGATTTTATTTTGGTTTAGTGTAAGAGTTTAATTGTATAAAGCTCCCAGCCATACACATGTCTAGACTGTAGCTTATGTACTGTGTGCGTGAACACTTAAGGCAACCAACATGCACTTCCGCGTTTCTCTGATTGGCCGAGCGCTAAGCTCCAGGAGAGAGGAGAGAGGCTGAAAACCCGCAGTTCTTGCCCGACTGATGGGAGCCGAATCCCGGATCCGATTTTTCTGATGAATACCCCCAAAACATGGAGGTCCCGAACGCATGGAAGTATTGATTGCGCCGTAACGAATCATTAAAAAAAGATACCGTTAACTGGAATATGTTGTGCCTTTACACATATGTTGGATTATGTAATTGGTTTGGAGGAACATACTGACTGAACTATCCTGGGGCACAGGAAGAACATACTGACTGAACTATCCTGGGGTACAGGAAGAACATACTGACTGAACTGTCCTGGGGCACAGGAAGAACATACTGACTGAACTGTCCTGGCGCACAGGAAGAACATACTGACTGAACTGTCCTGGGGCACAGGAAGAACATACTGAATGAACTGTCCTGGGGCACAGTAAGAACATACTGACTGAACTGTCCTGGGGCACAGGAAGAACATACTGACTGAACTGTCCTGGGGCACAGGAAGAACATACTGAATGAACTGTCCTCAGGAAGAACATACTGACTGAACTGTCCTGGAGCACAGGAAGAACATACCGACTGAACTGTCCTGGGGGCTTGTATCCTTTCGGCAACAAACCCTCCCTTCCGCGTTGCTCTGATTGGCCAGCGATCTACGCTCGTTTCGCTCCTACGACCGCGCATGCACATGAGCCGCGATAAGCCCCTCAGGCAGGCAGGAATACTAAACTCGAGTTAACCTAATTTATACAAATCGAAGTATTGATTTCGCCGTAACGAATCATTAAAAAAATATACCGTTAACTGGAATATGTTGTTTCTTTACACATATGTTGGATTATGTAATTGGTTTGTCATGACAAACCAATAAAAAATCGCGAATTAACCGGTGGTTAATATCCCTGTGGCTGTGGTGTGGTTGTAGGCACGAAAATGCAGCTCGAACTACCTGTTATATTAAATTAATTGATTGCTGTTTAACTTGTCCGTGTCCAGTCCTTTCGATTAGCCCCACCGTTCATTGTAAACAATGATGCATGTAATTATATTAACGTTACTGTGTGTTGTTGTAGCTATGTTAATATAATAGGATAACCACCGGTTAATTCGCGATTTTTTATTGGTTTGTCATGACAAACCAATTACATAATCCAAAATATGTGTAAAGAAACAACATATTCCAGTTAACGGTATATATTTTTTAATGATTCGTTACGGCGAAATCAATACTTCCATCGAGTTTAGTATTCCTGCCTGCCTGAGGGGCTTATCGCGGCTCATGCGCATGCGCGCACAGGCGCAGGGGCGAAACGAGCGTAGATCGCTGGCCAATCAGAACAACGCGGAAGGGAGGGTTTGCTGCCGAAAGGATACAAGCGTCCTGGGGCACTGGAAGAACATACTGACTGAACTGTCCTGGGGCACAGGAAGAACATGTGTGAATTCTTAAAATGGGTGGCTTTCCAATGGTGACAGCAATGACAACTATTCATGTTATTATTCTGCCTCCCTCCAGACCCCCCACAGCTCTCTGTCTGTGAAGAGGAGGTTCCCCCTGAGCAGCAAGAGAGGAGCCCCAGTCTGAGCCAGGAGGACCCAGAAGAGCTCCTACAGATTAAAGAGGAACAGGAGGAACTCTGGACCAGTCAGGAGGGAGAGCAGCTTCAAGGTCTGGAGGAGGCTGATGTCATAAAGTTCACATTCAACCCTGTCCCTGTGAAGAGTGAAGATGACCCCCGTATTCAACAGGTAGCGTGGAAGCAATTTGCGGCTGATCCCAAAATGAAACTGGTAAAAGGCTTCATTTGGGATAAATAGTTAGTGATTGCGTTCAAGTTGATTCTACAGACATCCTCGGAATTAAATCATTATTAATAAAGATAAATACGACAATATTTGTATCATTAACAATTATGTTTTTGCATTTATAGTCCTGACTCAATGAGCATTACACACACACACATTGCAAACTAAATAAATAAGAACTAAATCGATCGCCACGGATATACAGTACTAACTGTAATAATATGCCATATACTGTCTTCTTCTCTATATTATCTATTGTTGATTTGATTTATTCTTATTGCTAGAAATTAGGGGTGTAACGGTACACAAAAACCACGGTTCGGTACGTACCTCGGTTTTGAAGGCATGGTTCGGTACGGGTTTTCGGTACAGGGGGGGAAAGTTTGGCTTTCCATGTTCCACTCAGGGGTGATGTAGTGTGCAGTAACTAATTGTACTTGTAGGGCTGTCAACAAATATTCTATATTGAAATGAATAATCGACTTGTAAAAAAATATATATATATAATTATATTAGATTGTGAAATCGTCGTTAGTGGTTAACATACCGTTGTATTCGTTCGGTACACAGCCGTTCGGTATGGTACGGTACACACTGAAACGGTTCGGTACGGATACGTGTACCTTTACACCCCTAGTAACTAGTAAGAGTAGGTAAGGGTTATGTACAGATATAGATATAGTATTAACATGTACAGTGATACAGGTATAAAGACACTATGGTAGTAAGTCATACTGGCCAGCAGCGTAACTCCTGATGATCCTCCTCTACCATGCCAGCAGGATCAACCTCTCCATCTACCTTGACCATGGCTCTGGCAAACATCGCACACTGATAAATGTGACAGAACTGTCGGAATCACTGGGCCCTGACTACTGTAGCACACTTCTTGGATTCTACGTCTTTACTGGGGAGGACTGTACCACAGTGGCGGCTCGCCACTAGGGGCGCTCGGGCGCCGCCCCCCCTCAGGCCTTGCCCTGGTTATATGAGAGAAGAACAAGATTTTTTGTTTTGTTTTTAGTTTTATAGCCCTATAAATAATATAAACATGTTTAAAATGAATAATATTTACTCATTTTAAGTATGTTTGTGTTTCCAATGCACAATATAACGTTAATATATAAAATAAAAAATACTCGTTTTCCTGAACAGGAAGTGACTCACTTTTTTTTTTTTTTTTGTATTTCTCGGCCCGGGCTAGACGCAATAGCGCTCTGAGTGCGCGTCACTGTTTGATCGCTGTATCCGTCGCAGCCAATCAGTGCGTAACGCGCTGTGCGTTGAAATATGACTATTATGTTGGAATCTGGGCGCGATTTGAAGCGGTCTAGGCAGCAGCGTCAAGAATTTCTGTAGCCGCATTTCGCGGAGACGCTCTCTGATTGGCCGACGTCAGTTTTTTTTCCGTAGCCGCATTTCGCGGAGACGCTCTCTGATTGGCCGACGCCACTTTTTTTGTTCCGATTTTAGGTTTTCTAGGTAGAGATAGTTGTGTTGTGAGTTGTTGTTGTCAGCTATTTGTCTTAGAGCGTGACTGCAAGTTCTTTCGACGGTTAAGCTTAGGCACTCTTTCAAAGTTGGTTAAGGTTAGAGTTTGTCTTAGAGCATGGCGATAGAACGCCAGGTAGTTTGCAGTCTGTTCGACGCGGAAATGGACAAAGAAATCAAACTACTTGTTGTGTGGTGCTAACTGCTAACAAGCTATATGGCAGTCTGGACAGTGGACTGGATATACATCATCAACAGCGGATTATACACTTTATCAAGCCCTCCGGCTTGATATACATCAACAGTCTGGGGAGTCGGGACAACAGTGAGTGGACCACGTAAACAGTGAGTTAATTCGGTCTCTCTCTCTCTCTCTCTCTCTCTCTCTCTCTCTCTCTCTCTCTCTCTCTCTCTCTCTCTCTCTCTCTCTCTCTCTCTCTCTCTCTCTCTCTCTCTCTCTCTCTCTCTCTCTCTCTCTCTCTCTCTCTCTCTCTCTCATCTCGCCGCGGGTGAAGCATAACCACTCAGACAATGAATGGTAACTTGTTTAAAATGACAATATATACATATGTGTTTCTTATTGAATCGATCTGAGAGAGAGAGAGAGAGAGAGAGGAGAGAGAGAGAGAGAGAGAGAGAGAGAGAGAGAGAGAGAGAGAGAGCTGTGCGTGTTTGTGTTGGGCTATTGGAAACGTGGTTGCATTTGACTGACTGTGATCATATATTGATCGATGGCAATGGTGATAATATTCGCCAATGCGTGCCTTGTACATGTTTGCAAAATGTTTGGTATAGCGCCCCTAGTGGAGAAGAATCCAGCAGCCGCTACTGCTGTACCAGCGCTTTTAAAGGCAAAGGCAAGGTGAATCCCCTGAAGAAGCTGGAGAAGACTCCTAAACTCCACAAAGCTTTCAGGCAGCTTGGTGCACAGTGGCGGCTCTGCCACTAGGGGCGCACGGGCGCCGACCCACCTGCTGTTAAATCAGAGAAGAAGAAAATAAAACTTTTTCGTTTTTTGTTTTATAGCCCTATAAATAATATAAACATGTTTAAAATGAATAATATTTACTCATTTTAAGTATGTTTGTATTTCCAATGCACAATATAACGTTATTATCTCAAATAAAAAACACTTGTTTTCCTGAGCAGGAAGTGACATCACGTTTTTTTTTTTTTTCGTATTTCTCGGCCCGGGCTAGACGCGATAGCGCTCTGAGTGCGCGTCACAGTTTGATCGCTGTATCCGTCACAGCCAATCAGTGCATAACGCGTTGTGCGTTGAAATATGACTATTATGTTGGAATCCGGGCGCGATTTGAAGCGGTCTAGCCAGTAGCGTCAAGTATTTCTGTAGCCGCATTTCGCGGAGACGCTCTCTGATTGGCCGACGCCAGTATTTTTTTCCGTAGCAGAATTTCACAGAGACGATCTCTGATTGGCCGAATCCAATTTCTAATGTTCCAATTCTAGGTTATTCCTAGGTTGGTCCGTTGGTGGAGATAGTTGTGTTGTTGTGAGAATGATGCAGGCAGCTGTTTGTCTTAGAGCGTGCCGTGACTGCAAGTTCTTTAGACTGTTAAGCTTAGGCACTCTTTCAAAGTTGGTTAAGGTTAGAGTTTGTCTTAGAGCATGGCGATAGAACGCCAGGTAGTTTGCAGTCTGTTCGAGCGGAAATGGACAAAGGAATGTACTTGTGTTGTGCTAACAAGCTAACACTTGGCTAACAAGCTATATGGCGGATGCAGTCTGGAGACAGTGGACAGTGGTCTGGAATACATCAACAGTGGATTATACACGTTTATCAAGCTCTCCTGCCCTGGACGTTTCAACTAAACAGTGAGTCTCTCTCTCTCTCTCTCTCTCTCTCGCTCTCTCTCTCGCTATACACAGCTGTCTCCGCGAAATGCGGCTACGGAAAAAAGTATTGACTGTGCTTGCTGAGACGATAATTAATAGGCTAGCGATTCAAAATGCGCTGCTGTGTTGTGAACTATAACATTAATTTAGCTGCTGCTGATGCATAATGAATGAATGGTGAGTTGTTTAAAATGACAACATACATGTGTTAATTATTTGATTTGATTGATCCGAGAGACAGAGAGAGATTGCTCCAGAGCATCTCAGAGCATTACATTTTCAACTCGACCTATTAGGTTGGCAATCAAATATAGTTTAAACCTGATTAAACTAGAGTGATTTAGCTCAGATAGTGTGTGTGTCTACAGAGACTTGGGGGCACAACAGGAGGTAGATTTACATACAAAGTGTGGGCCAGCAGCTGAAACAATGAGATGACCACATAACATGAAGTCGTTATTTCCTGCCCCGTGGCCTGGGGACACAGGGTGCAGCCCAAACTGGTCTGATTACGACATGTGGAGACAGCTGCCGTAGGAGGGACTATGATTCAGTATCTCAGTAACATCAAGTACACTTTCAAATGTCTGTTTCTATACCTAAATTAGCTTAAAATGAACTGCAAATGATCCTGTTATATTGTGGTAACAATTCTGAATCTAATGATATAAAATATGCCATGTTTATGAATAAGAATCACATAGTTTGAAATTAAACCACTTCTGAAACTTCATTGGAAAAATACTTAACGTGCTGAATAATAACTGTATAAAATAGATATTGATGTAAGTTAAAAGAATATGATTAGGACACTATACAAGTGGAATTAATGATAAAAGACTGTGATTCTGGTCAAGTATAAAGCTGTTTTGAGTAGAAAATGGTATCTATGTGTTCATCTGGTTATCCCCGATTCAAAAATACACATCTTGAATTATGAAACAGAACTGTAAAGTAAATATAGACAGTGAAACTATTCTTTGATTGGAAACAAAGTGGGCTCCAGGGGACGGCCCTTCTTCGAATTCAAACTCAGGGGGCCCGTGATTGGAGGAACACATCTGCTTGACGTCACTCCTGTGACATCACACAGACACTCCCGGCTCAGTGATAAAAAGGGGGTGCTGTGACTTTAAGGAGACTCTGAAACGGAACACAGGACGACACCCACCTCTTCACACAGCGGAGCGACAGCAGGAACAGAGGAGAACAAGGACAACAAGCTTTTGGAACGAGAACAGAATCCTCTTTGTTATCAACAGAGAACAAAGACAATTCAACAACTATCATACTTTAATCTGCTTTCTTATAGAAGGGCAAGCGGCATAGTGCTTCGGTACCTTGAAATATTATAGCATTCTTTATTTTAATTGAACCAGAACCATTGTAATTACACTTTTAACTTTGAATTAAACAGATGCCGGTACACCATTCTCCTTCATTTCTCCTGCTTAGCTGCCGTCGAACAAGACCAGTTGGTCTTTTGAAAGTACAATAGGGCTTTTAAGGGATAACACAACACAGAACAGGCCGTGTTCTGATTCATCAGAACAGAATAGGGCCCCTTTGTGACTTCACATGTACAGTGATACAGGTATAAAGACACTATGGTAGTAAGTCATACTGGCCAGCAGCGTAACTAGTAAGAGTAGGTAAGGGACATTTATACAACGGCATGCAAGTATCTCGATTCTGATTGGCTGAAACAGTCAATTTACACGTATGTATCTGTCACAATTCCACGCTCTTGGTCCCAGGACCCGCCCACAACCGAATCACTATCACTCCGCATGCGATTTAAAAACAAAAACAAGATGGCGGACAATAATCTTTACAAATGGATATGTTGATAGCGTCATAACGACTAAATAATAACCGATTCTGTCACGGCGAATGTCTTAGTCTCTTATACAATGTTGGATTGTGTAATCTATGGGTCATGAGTCATTGTGGAACAAAAGAAAAATCGCGGATTGATTGATCGATTATTTGCAATTTTCTTTTAAAGAATTTCTTCCTTGCCCCTGACTGCAGAGCTCACTCACTCGCGTACACTGTCTGACACGCACACGCACACACACACACACACACACACACACACACACACACACACACACACACACACACACACACACACACACACACACACACACTCCTGTCTGAAACGGCGGAGGACTGAGAGACATAGAAGCAGCTGAGTGCTGTGCTGTTTTAAGTGAGCATCGCCTATTGAATTGATTGATTGATTTATTGATTGATTGCTAATTTTATTACTGTACACCTGGTTTCCAAATGGTTAAGTTTAGGCCCTCTAAAGTAGGTTTAAAAAAATAAATAAAAAAATAGGGCGAAGAAAACTTTTTTTTCCCTATAGGGCAAAGAAAACTTTTAAATTTGTTTTACCTACTTTCTATAGAAGCATCTAAGAATGAAGTTCTATATAAAGTAGGTCTGCATCCCCTTAACAATTGTGTGTATTGAGCCGTACTGTATTGTACCCATTCTGCATCTGGTAATAAAATTTTCAATCAATCAATCAATCATTCCAATAACAACCGCTAACTTCATAATAAAAAACGAATGAAAAGTTGGATGTGTTAGTTGGTTGGATGTCTTAGTTGAAAGACAGTTGGATGTGTTAGTTGGTTGGATGTCTTAGTTGCAAGACAGTTGGATGTGTTAGTTGGTTGGATGTCTTAGTTGAAAGACAGTTGGATGTGTTAGTTGGTTGGATGCACTTCCGAGCTGCTTCCACATGGAGGCAATTTCTCTTTTTTGTTGTTGTGGGAACTACTTTTTGTGGCGGATGTTTTTTCAATAAATCTTTGATTAATGTGTGTTTATTGTATAGCAATATGGTTGGATGCATGTGGCAGTTGTATAAAATTATTACACCACTTGCAGTCGTGATTTGTGAAAAAGAAATCATGCGCCACTCATATTATCTATATAAACCCATATGAAATACAATCCTGAGTATTATTATTAATATGCTAATTAATATGCATATTAATAATAATACTCAGGATTGTATTTCATATGGGTTTATATAGATAATATGAGTGGCACATGATTTCTTTTTGCTTGTGCAATTATTTAGTCTCACAAGACTTGTTTCCCACTTAATATCCAGTGACGTGTTTCCGCCTTTCTTTGAGACCCGCCATGACTTGATGGATGGCTGTCTTGACTTTGCGGTCAATTCAAGCAAGTAAAATAGTTGTCTAACACAAGACAATATAACAAGAAAAGGACAAAGACACAACACAATCGATGTTCACTTATACTGGCACGCAGCCAATAAGGTATTGATTGCTATGGATGATGATTTTCGTTATATGTTGACGGTTGATGTTAGCTACGTTTTTGATGGGCTTTCAATTGCTAATGGTATCATTTGTATGTATTGTGTATGTATTTACGGTTTGGATGGAGAATGGACAAGCTTCATTAAAATCAGTTCAAGAAATCTACTTGTATACTGCGTTGTGCCTGTATACATGTATAAACTCGTGGCTGGTCCTTAAAGTGTTAACTAGAATATGTTGTTTCTTTACACATATGTTGGATTATGTAATTTGTTTGTCATGACAAACCAATAAAAAATCGCAAATTAACCGGTGGTTAATATCCCTGTGGCTGTGGTGTGGTTGTAGGCACGAAAATGCAGCTCGAACTACCTGTTATATTAAATTAATTGATTGCTGTTTAACTTGTCCGTGTCCAGTCCTTTCTATTAGCCCCACCGTTCATTGTAAACAATGATGCATGTAATTATATTAACGTTACTGTGTGTTGTTGTAGCTATGTTAATATAATAGGATAACCACCGGTTAATTCGCGATTTGTTATTGTTTGTCATGACAAACCAATTACATAATCCAACATATGTGTAAAGAAACAACATATTCCAGTTAACGGTATATTTTTTTAATGATTCGTTACGGCGAAATCAATACTTCTATTTGTATAAATTAGGTTAACTCGAGTTTAGTATTCCTGCTTGCCTGAGGGGCTTATCGCGGCTCATGCGCATGCGCGCGCGGGCGTAGGGGCGAAACGAGCGTAGATCGCTGGCCAATCAGAGCAACGCGGAAGGGAGGGTTTGTTGCCGAAAGGATACAAGCGTCCTGGGGCACTGGAAGAACATACTGACTGAACTGTCCTGGGGCACAGGAAGAACATGTGTGAATTCTTAAAATAGGGTGGCTTTCCAATGGTGACAGCAATGACAACTATTCATGTTATTATTCTGCCTCCCTCCAGACCCCCCACAGCTCTCTGTCTGTGAAGAGGAGGTTCCCCCTGAGCAGCAAGAGAGGAGCCCCAGTCTGAGCCAGGAGGACCCAGAGCTCCTACAGATGAAAGAGGAACAGGAGGAAGTCTGGACCAGTCAGGAGGGAGAGCAGCTTCAAGGTCTGGAGGAGGCTGGTATCAAGTTCACTTTCAACCCTGTCCCTGTGAAGAGTGAAGATGATGAAGAGAAACCTCAGTCCTCATGGTTTAACCAAACCCAGACTGAGGAAAACAGAGAGACAGAGCCTCTAGCCAGCACCTCAACAGAGCAGATGAAAACAGAACCTGATGGAGAGGACTGTGGATTATCAGAACCAGTCAGTAACTTAGATCCAGCTGGTGATTTAGAACCAACTACAGATGGCCAGCTCCTCTCTTCAGACTGTTCTGGAACTGATACTGATGACAGTGATGATTGGCTGGAGACTAGTGAACCTCATCCTGGTTTAAACTCACTGACATCAAAGAAGACACAGAAAAACAAAGGACAGAGTTTGTCTAACAGCAACCAGTTCAAGAGCTCTGTGGTTTCATCCCATGAGCTACCAAAGTACCGATCAGCATTTTGATCCAAACATTTGTACTAGTAGACTATTTGAAAACAAATTGAATGTAAAGATCAGTTGATCTAGTAACGTTATTGAATCACCTACCTTGGCTTTCACAATACACAATTCACAATACACATGTCCCCTCCCACCCACCCACTCCCTCCTAATGTACAGTTTCCTCCCCCCCGTATGTATATATTTTCTGTTAAGATCTCTGTTTAACTACTGTATATTTGCATATCTTGTATGTCACAAATGTAACAGTACTGTATACCTGTATGTCATTTATGTCATGATATATATCTGTATGTTGCGTCATTTATGTCATTTTAATCATGGGCCGACAGTGAACTACCTAGTTTTTTCACCATATATGTTCTTCCTGTGCTCCAGGACAGTTCAGTCAGTATGTTCTTCCTGTGCCACAGGATAGTTCAGTCAGTATGTTCCTCCTGTGCTCCAGGACAGTTCAGTCAGTATGTCAGTACATACTGAGGAAGAACATACTGACTGAACTGTCCTGAGACACAAGAAGAACATACTGACTGAACTGTCCTGAGACACAGGAAGAACATACTGACTGAACTATCCTGGGGCACAGGAAGAACATACTGACTGAACTGTCCTGAGACACAGGAAGAACATACTGACTGAACTATCCTGGGGCACAGGAAGAACATACTGACTGAACTGTCCTGGGGCACAGGAAGAACATACTGACTGAACTGTCCTGGGGCACAGGAAAAACATACTGACTGAACTGTCCTGGGGCACAGTAAGAACATACTGACTGGACTGTCCTGGGGCACAGGAAGAACATACTGACTGAACTGTCCTGGGGCACAGGAAGAACATACTGAATGAACTGTCCTCAGGAAGAACATACTGACTGAACTGTCCTGGAGCACAGGAAGAACATACTGACTGAACTGTCCTGGGGGCTTGTATCCTTTCGGCAACAAACCCTCCCTTCCGCGTTGCTCTGATTGGCCAGCGATCTACGCTCGTTTCGCCCCTACGCCTGCGCATGCACATGAGCCGCGATAAGCCCCTCAGGCAGGCAGGAATAATAAACTCGAGTTAACCTAATTTATACAAATGGAAATATTGATTTCGCCGTAAAGAATCATTAAAAAAATATACCGTTAACACTTTGGCGACCAAAGTCCCGCGGCGATTTATAGTCCAGAGGACCGAGCGTTGTCAACAAACCGATGTACTTTCTAACAGCTATATATATACTTTATACTTATAGTATTGCTATCTGTCCATTCTCATTGTCACTTGAGTGCATAAACCGTGCCTTCATAATGGCTTAAAGAAAATAAAAATCCATCGGTTGGTTGTCATTTGATAGCGCCGTGAATATAAGGTTTATTGCAGTTTTCGCCTCGTCTTTTTTCTGGGGAGCTAGAGAATAGGCTAAAGGCTAGTCACGTTATATCAAACGCCATTTCTGCTGTATATATATACGAATGAAATTAAACAAACTGCGTAGCATCCGGACTATTACAGAGCATCTATGGATGAAATGGGGGCGGCGGGGGACGCCGATTACTATTATTGATTAGCAATACAGTGTGCGTTCAAGTAGCCATGTTCACTGATCGATCACGTTGCGTTTTAAAACAATGTCCAATCCAGCTGTAATTTGGGGGAATAGTATCCTACCGTCAGCCCATGTGATCGCCGGCAGCATTTCGTCATTAGTCATCGGAATCTGGTAGATCGATATGTCCATTGGCTGATCATAAATCCCATTATTCCAGGCTGAAATCTGCGTTCGGTAACGTGATCAAAGAAGGAGTATGTTCGGCTGGGATCGAGGCTCATATGAAACGCCCACAGACAGTAAAAGCTTTTTTTTCAATCGCCCTCAATGATACTGCAGTGGAGCGATGGCGCCCCTAAGCGGATCTGGCCGGTATTGCATGTTTCGAAAATCAAATATGCAGGTAGGTCCTGCAAGTCGATCGGGGACGTTAATAGCGTTATTAATATGGAATAAAACAATAACAACTTGCCACGAGTTAACTCGTGGCTCTGGTCCACAACGCATGGCACCGTAACACGTATAAACTCGTGGCTGGTCCTTAAAGTGTTAACTGGAATATGTTGTTTCTTTACACATATGTTGGATTATGTAATTGGTTTGTCATGACAAACCAATAAAAAATCGCGAATTAACCGGTGGTTAATATCCCTGTGGCTGTGGTGTGGTTGTAGGCACGAAAATGCAGCTCGAACTACCTGTTATATTAAATTAATTGATTGCTGTTTAACTTGTCCGTGTCCAGTCCTTTCTATTAGCCCCACCGTTCATTGTAAACAATGATGCATGTAATTATATTAACGTTACTGTGTGTTGTTGTAGCTATGTTAACATAATATGATAACCACCGGTTAATTCGCGATTTGTTATTGGTTTGTCATGACAAACCAATTACATAATCCAACATATGTGTAAAGAAACAACATATTCCAGTTAACGGTATTACACTCTTGGAAGCACATATGAGAAGCCATACTGGGGAAAAGCCCTATAGTTGCACACTGTGTCCTAAAAGATATATTACACAGAGAAACCTGAATATTCACATGAGAAGCCATACTGGGGAAAAGCCCTATAGTTGCACACTGTGTCCTAAAAGATATATTACACAGAGAAACCTGAATATTCACATGAGAAGCCATACTGGGGAAAAGCCCTATAGTTGCACACTGTGTCCTAAAAGATATAGTACACAGGGAGACCTGAATAGTCACATGAGAAGCCATACTGGGGAAAAGCCCTATAGTTGCACACTGTGTCCTAAAAGATATATTACACAGAGAAACCTGAATAGTCACATGAGAAGCCATACTGGGGAAAAGCCATATAGTTGCACACTGTGTCCTAAAAGATATATTACACGGGGACACCTGAATAGTCACATGAGAAGCCATACTGGGGAAAAGCCCTATAGTTGCACACTGTGTCCTAAAAGATATAGTACACAGAGAAACCTGAATATTCACATGAGAAGCCATACTGGGGAAAAGCCCTATAGTTGCACACTGTGTCCTAAAAGATATATTACATGGGGACACCTGAATAGTCACATGAGAAGCCATACTGGGGAAAAGCCATATAGTTGCACACTGTGATAAAATATTTGGTGCAAAACGTGACTTAAAAGTACATATCAGAACTCATACTCTGGGGAAAAAACATTTAGTCGTGAAGTTTGTGGGAAAGGATTTACTCGGAAGACATATATAAAGACACGCATGAGGATTCACACCAGAGAAGAAACAAACTCACGTCCCTCCCTCCCTCATCTAGTTCACATTCAACCCCGTCCCTGTTAACCCATTGACCGCCACACTATTTTCCCATCTTTACTCAATGGCGCCAGCGTTATTGACCATTTTAGCGATGTTTGCGGACCCATCGTGTGTTCTGTATTATAGCTATGGAGACAATAGTATGGCTCATTTGACAGGCATTGTTTATAGTCCAAGACTGACTAACCAGTTAATTTCTACATACTTTAGTTTGTGCGCTATTCCATGCAAATGATTATTATTATTCTTTTTTTTTTTACAGTGCAATAAAATTGTTCTGGATTACTGTTCAACAGTTCAAAGTCGTCTTTACCTTCTCTGTTTGGTATCCACAGTTTAAAACTTGACAGTCTTCCCTCCTGTCTTATACCCACTTTGACCCTTCGAACCTCCCTCTCAGAGTGCAGTTCCCTCTCAGAGTGCAGTTCCCTCTCAGGGTGCAGTTCTAGGCCTGGTTCCTACACAGTTTTAAAGCCTGACAGTCTCTTGTTTGATACCCACACAGTTTAATACCTGACAGTTTTGAACCTGTAATAAAAAGCAATAGACAGAGTAAAATAATACAGTGCAATAATAGAATAGTAGAATAGAATAGATAGTAAAATTATGCAATAGAATGGACAGAGTAAAATAGTGCTACAGTACAATCAACATAATGAATAAAGGAAGATTCGGTCAGTTTGTTGTAGGCCTCAGTGTGCCGTGTATGATTGATTGATTGATTGATTGAAAACTTTATTAACAGATTGCAGAATGGGTACAATACAGTACAGCTCAATACACATAATTGTTAAGAGGATGCAGACCAGAGAAAGACTTTCGTCTTTTTTTCATCAGGGTCCCCCATTTTCAATTCATCATAACATATATGACATACACAACATACAGATAGACAGTACTGCTACATCTATACATTTATGACATACCAGATTTACAAATACAGTACTGTTTGTGATACAAAAAGAGTCTAAAAAAAGAGAGTATATACATTTGACGTAGAAATTGTATATTGGAGGAGGTTGGGTAGGTGGGGGGGGGGACTGTACATTAGAGGTGGGTGGGGGAAACTGTACAAGCAAAACTGTACATTGGAATATCGACTCAACCTTACTTGGTCCCAAGAAGAGGGTCTCGTTACATGTATTATTGGGTTAGGACATTTACTGTACATTGGAGGGGGTTGGGTTTAGACATTTACAGGGGCCAGTTTCCAACTGCAGTCTCCAATAGGTGCTCTTTGAAAGTGGGTAGTGATTCACATTCCTTTACAGCTGTGGGTAGGGCGTTCCACATTGATGTGGCATAATTGCGAAACGTGTTTAGTCCCTTGTTTGAGCCGAATCTGGGTTTGACATGATCTGTGGAGCTCCCTCTGGTGTTGTGATCGTGGTATTCACTGACCTTTGGGAAGTATTTTGACATGTACATGGGTACTTTAGTCGTGTAGTGTATCTTGTAGACCAGGCCCATTGCAAGTTGCTGTACTCTGTCGTCTACTCTAAGCCATCCTAGGTTGTCAAAGTGGGCAGGGGTAAGGTCGGTTCTAGGAGTAAGGTCAAGCAGTAGTCTGACCAGTTTGTATCCCTGCCCTGCATGGAATGTTCCTCCTGAGCAACGGCAGAAGGATCCGCCCCTTGCTGACAAATGAAGCCACCCAACTCCTCGTCCAATCAACAGTCACGTCTCGCCTCCCTCGACTACTGCAATGGGGTAAAGTTAGGGGTTAAGTGTCTTGCTCAAGGACACTTCGACACGCTGCCCGGGAGAAGGGGAATCGAACTGGGAACCTCCAGATTACCAGATGACTGCTCTACCTCCTGAGCCACTGATTAGTATTAGTGCTAATCAGATGTATGTACAGAGTTGTAGTATTAAGTATTAATATGTACAGTGATACAGGTAAAAAGACACTATGGTAGTAAGTCATACTGGCCAGCAGCGTAACTAGTAAGAGTAGGTAAGAGATATGTACAGATATACATATAGTAACTAGTAGGGGTGTAACGGTACACAAAAACCACGGTTCGGTACTTACCTCGGTTTTGAAGTACAGGGGGGGAATGTTTGGCTTTCCATGTTCCACTCAGGGGTGATGTAGTGTGCAGTAACTAATTGTACTTGTAGGGCTGTCAACAAATATTCTATATTGAAATTAATAATCAACTTATTACTAAAAATAATAATTATTATATTAGATTGTGAAAAAAACAGACCCTGGTGGGCAGTCGTTAGTGGTTAACATACCGTTAACATATCGTTCGGTACACAGCCGTTCGGTACGGTATGGTACACACTGAAACGGTTCGGTACGGATACGTGTACAGTACCTTTACACCCTTACTAGAAATAAATAAATGCATGGAGAAATGGCTTAGTGAGGCAGCCTCAGCGTGTGAGCACACACATCCAAATGTCCTGATGCCATGGTGTGTCTTCTCAAAGTTGGAACCATGTTAGTTCATTATGTGAATTCTCTATTATATTATATATTGTATATATAACCCCAAGTGACTTTGGGGAGATCCTATTCTATCCTGAGTGGTGTTCAAGTTCTTTAATAGTTGTCATACAGAAGTACAGAATACTTTCATACAAAATGCTTCTTACTGTTACGCTCCAGAGACTGTGCTAGACAAGATAGTATCAAATAACATAATAACATAATATAGCATGAATTTAGAAGAAGAAAATGAGGTCACAGTGTTCGGTATAGACATATGTACAATGTTCTGAGTTACCATATAATATACAATACACAATACTATGCAGTGTACTAATGTACAGTACTATCTAGTGCAAAGCAGAAATGGGATGAGGTACAATTTTAGGTACAATTTACAGTAAGGTGTACGAGTTGTAGTGCAATCCTTCATCCATAAATATAAAGTGTGGGGAGTGGGTGCTACAGTGTGTTTGTTTAAAGTGGGTGTGTGCTATAAGTGTGTGGAGTGGGTGCTACAGTGTGTTTGTTTAAAGTGAGTGTGTGCGTGTGGATGTGTGTGCTATGTGCGTTTGGTGGTTGTTGTTGTGTAGTGTTCATTCATTGTTCGTTTAGCAGCCTGATGGCCTGGGGATAGAAGCTTCTTAGTACAGTACACACACACACACACACACACACACACACACACACACACACACACACACACACACACACACACACACACACACACACACACACACACACACACACACACACACACACACACACACACACACACACGTGTGTGTGTGTGTGTGTGTGTGTGTGTGTCTGTGTGTTGCAGCATCAGCAGCCTGAGAAGCACTAGATCACTGTCATCACTGTTACCTCCCTGCCAAGGTTTACATACACACACATAAAAACACACACACACACACACACACACACACACACACACACACACACACACACACACACACACACACACACACACACACACACACACACAGTGTAGACAAGGTAGAGAACCTTGGTCAGAGACTGACTGTCATCAATCACTCTCGATGCTCCTTGTGTTCAAACGGTGCTATTGGTACCAGTGCATGTGAGCGGATCGGAGCGTGAGCGGCGCGGGGCGCGGAGCGGCCGGTTTTGACGTGAGCGAGGAGTGGGTTTTAAAATGAGTCGGCGCGACGTCCGGAGCGAGAGTTCTCCTCCGCTCCAATCCACTCCGGGCCGCTCACAGTGGTTTAACACTGATGTAATATATACATGCAGTACAATGCCAAAGCAACAGATGGCGATGTACAAACATGAAGGCCATTTTCAACCAATGAGAAGGGTGAACCTGTGATAGGCTGTTCGTTCAGGCTTTGTCACTGTAGAGACGCCCACACTCACTCCAGTTAGAAAAAGTATATCGACGCCATTGTTGTTGACGTTAGCTTACATGCTAACGTTAATGGCAGCGACCATAGCATTGTGGCTCGGCTAGCCTATCATCGCTTAATAGAGATAGTGAATGGATAAACAACGTTATTTAACATTGCAGAATGGCTACAATTACAATGCGGCTCAATACAAACAATTGTTAAGGGGCCCAGGGGGTGTAGACTGTTGTAGTTTGAGCTCATTTACACCATGCTCCAAAAAAAAAAGAAAAAAAACTGCCGAGCGATCTGGCGCGGGGAGCGGGGAGCGCTCGATTCAAGGTGAGCGGGGAGCGAGTGGAGAGCGACTTGGGGGCGGGGTCAACATGAGTGATTAGCGGAGCGGACCAAGCTTTAAAGAGCGAAGAGCGGATTTCTCGGCCGCGCCGATCCGCTCACGTAGTCTGATTGGTACATATATGCATATGTATTGGGAATGCCCTCCAGTTGAGACTTTTTGGGAAAATGTTACCACTCAATTATCAGAGATTTTATCTCTGACCATACCGACACTGCCTTCTGTACTGTTGTTGAATGATGTTTCTCAGTTATCAACCTCTGTACATGTAAAGAGACTCATTTTGGCGGGTGTTACAGCTGCCAAAAAGTTGATAGTGTCACGCTGGATTCAACCGGATAAAATGTGCCCGAAGGTATGGATTCTCACCTATCTCGATGTGATTTATCTAGAGATATCTACTGCACGAATTTTAGGTGTTAATGAAGCCAGCATCGCAGTCTGGGTAGCTGTGGTGGATAAGATAAAGGAACGCATATAAATTTGGAGTTTTCTGGTGTTGAATGAAGTAGTGGATGTATAGCCCACGTTGGGGTCCTGAGGGGGGAGGCGGGGGGGAGAGCGAGCGAGTGTCCATGGTATTGTATTTATTATTTTTATGTCTTTTAGTCTATTTTCATTCTGATTTAATTACTGGACTGTCATTATTGTTATTATTATTTCTGTTATTGTCCTGTGAGTTATTGTTGATTATTACTGTTACTGTATTGTTTGTCTTGTTTCATGTAAAAAAAGAGAAAATAAAAAACATTTGTTCAAAAAAATAAAGAAGACTGCTGAGGTCTTTGGCATTGCTTGCAGAAGCATATATTGTAGTGTCATCTGCATAAATGGAACTGCTTGCATCTTTTTAAACTATGTGGCATATCATTTACAAATATTGAATATAATAATGGTCCAAGGCAACTTCCTTGAGGAATGCCACATTGTAGCGTTTTAACGCTTGATAAAGTTCCATTAAACAGGACACATTGTTGTCTCATGAATAAATAACTTTATCAGCTAGTTTTGTAAGCAGCAGTTCATGATCAATGAGATCAAAAGCTGCACTAAAATCTAACAGTACTGTACAATGATATCTTCCACACTAGGTATTTGAACATTGCTGATCCACACTTTCATTGAATCTTGAGTGGTTTGGTCACCTGTGGTGTTCCCAGTAAAAAATTACCACCAAAGGAAATTAATGGGTAACTGAAAAGCTACAGGTCGTCTCTATATATCTCAATCACCTACTCGAGATATAAAACCTGCGGCCGCTCGATATCCCCCGGCGAGGTGCTAAACTCGCCAAGTTCTCGAGTCAATTACTATTTCTGTCTAGATTACTTCAAGTCACTGGTCTAGTTATATCCAGTTGATATGAAATGTAATCATGAAGAGTTGTTAATCTCTTCTTGTTTGTAATAAACTGAATGTATTGTCTAGGAGAACTCTTATAGACTATAAAAACAATTATTTTGTTATTATCATCATCATCATCATCATTATTATTTTACGAAAGGGCTTGTAATACTGCTCAATTGAAAGCTTGGTTGTATTACTACTTTGTTGACAAGTATTGCCACTGTACTAACTCGTAATCATTGTTTGCACGCCCCAGCATCTCCTGTCTCCCCCCTCCTCCTCCGTCAGCGGAACCGACCATCTAACCCTGGTGATTCAGACGGTCGAGGTCCCACATAACTCGACAGAGTCCGTTCTGGACACAGAGATACCGGAACGTGCAAACAACACACATTTCCATGTATAGTATTTATAAAGTACATAGCATATATATATATATATATATATATATATATATATATATATATATCTTTTAGCTGAAAAGCATTAACCAGTCATTTGATTCAATCCGTTATTAAGTTACAGTACATATATAGTCACCCTCCATTGGAACTCAGGGCGTCGGCTGGCATCGGGGCACATTGCTATTGGAAATCAGTCCAAGGACTCAAAAGATATATTATAAAGAAGTATTTTTTATTAGAAAAGGCAAGTTACAAATGAGACTTCATTGGAAATATCCAACTCAGTTAAAAGAATTATAAAACAAAAACATCTCTTCTGACACGGCTTGTGCCTGCTTGGAAAGTCTTTAAAATCTCTCAAAAATCCAAAATCTGACTGTGATCTGGCCAGTTGGCCTTTATAAAGGGCCCCAGATCTCTTTGCTTATTGGTCCAAATACAGCGCTGTCACTGTGATGTCATTTCACCAGCCAGTCAATGCACAATACGTAGGGACTAGCTCTCCTCCCATTCTAGTCATTACATCTACTGGGAAAACCCCATTACCTCAGAACATGAATGCATGTCTGTTCTGCTTCCTCACTGTAAGGGTTAACTTCCTGACTCCCCTTCGTCCTCCATGGGCCTCTTTGTTGGAGAAGTAACAGATTACCTTGTGTTGGAAAATACCCATCCGTTACTTAGCAGAGACCAGAGGCTCCAAGGTTGTCTTCACATTCCTCAGTGGCCAAGCAGTATTGAAGTGAAAGCAACTCACACCTCCAGCATGAGTACATAGTACATAACCCAACACATACTACAGATATATACAGATACACATACATAGCTCCAATCATACACAACAAACACAAGAACACTATACAAAGTGTCACTCGTTGACTTGTGGCACTTAACATGTGTTTACACATAACGTGTTTCTACTCAATTCCTTTCTGACTGGGCGTTTACAGACATTCCCCATAATCATATATAAGATCAGGATGTCATACTACCCAGTGTCACTTAGTTGGCTGTGACACTTTACACCCCCTCTGTCATCCTGGTCGGTCATTTTCCATTGTCTTAATAGCGTCTGTACTGGGGGACGAGATGGCGATTGTGGGGTCACGTGGCTGTGACTCTCCACACCCCCTCTGCCATCTTGGTTCCCTGTTACCCTGGTAGCCGGCGGGAAGACTTGCATCTGTTGTTCCCTGGCTGGACGGCTGGACGGCTGGACAGGATAGGGGTCACGTTGTTGCTTGGTATCCGGCGGGAAGACTTGCATCTGTTGTTCCCGGCCAACGCACCTGAAGACAACACCTGGTGGTCATCGTGTGGTCACCTTGGTCATCTTGGGGTCACCTCCTCTGACCTCTTGGATCTCTCCCATAGTTTGAGGTAGGTTGAATTGTCACTTCTCGGGCGACCCCACGGGTCCCCGAGAATTGTAGCAGCAGTCCTCTATTGAAGTGTGGTTGGCCTGGTCGTGTGACCCTGTCCGTAGGCCTCGCAGGACATCACAGATACGGTCCACAGAGGACTCATTTCTTTTCTCTCTTTCAGGTCCATTCAGGGCTCTCGTCGCCCTGTAACCTGGGTCCAGGCCGATGTCTCTCTGTCCGGTATAGGAGGTCTAGGAGGTCTGGGAGGTCTGGGAGGTCTGGGAGGTCTGGGAGGTCTAGATGAGGACCTTGAGGATGCTCTGGAGCTTGACCTATCCCGGTCTTCCTCCATTTCCGAGTTCTGACCTGAGTCAGTATATTCCTTCTTGCCATTCGCTGCGCCGTCCACTGACTCCGGGGGACCTCCCCCCCGTCTAAGAATGCTCCTGGCCCGAAATAGGGCAGGTTCTGATCCTTCCGGTCCGATCTGTGCTGTCGGTCTCCTTGGTGTATCCTAAGGAGGGAGGTCGGTTCATTCCAGGATCGCAACATATCCACTTTGATCATCTGATCCTTCATATAGCGTACAGCTCTCTCTGCCACCCCGTTCGTATTGGGCTGGTAGGGTACAGAGTATTGGGCCATTACACCCGCTTCCTCCAGTAGTTTCAGTCCTGCTCTCAGATACTGCTATTCGTCTCGATGGCACTGGTTCAGGTTTTGTCCCCCTTACCAGCGCACATTGTTCACAGGCCTTTCGGACTGTTGTTTCCGTCCACTTCCTTCTTGCACAGGGGGTCGACCCTGTGTTGTGCTTGTCTCGGTCCAGACTGGGTAGTTAGTTACTGTTATGTCTGGTGTTAGCTCTGGCTAGTTAGCCAGTTTGTAGATTCAGGCTATGTAGCCTCTTATAGACTCAGCTCCTGCTGATAACACCAGCCTGTATTATTACGCTGGTTCCACTTCCGTCACAGTAGCAGGACTTATGCAGGACTTATTCTGATTTTAAGTAAACATTAGGTTACTTCTAGTTCAGGTGACCTGGTACCTATTTTTCTACTTAGGTTTCGACTGTAAGTAAACATTACGTTACTTTTTAGTCGTGAGTAAATTTTTACTGCAATCACAAAAATATACTTTAAGTGTGATTCTTTCTTTGAGTAGAACCTTCTACGTTTTTGACTTTAAGTAAACATTACGTTACTTTTTAGTCGTGAGTAAACTTTTACTGCAATTGTTGTGAAAGGCCAGATTAAACCGAATATATATATTTATTTATATATATATATTTAATTGTATTTGTATATTCTCTAATATTCCCTGATATCCCTTGTATATTCCTTGTATAATATGCATTGAATATCCATTCTAGCCTACTGAACATCCCATAATAGTCTCCATTCTACTATTGGTCGAGACCTTGGTGCCAGGCTGCCATACCCCTCAGACCCAGTTCAAACGTACCGCTCCACATGTACGAACAAGTCCTAGTTCCGCGTAGGAATCTGGCTACCGCACCACTAATGGGACTATTTGTTCATAGTGCGTATATATACTGCGCTACTAAAGTAGGACTTCCTTTTCAGGCCAGTTTCTTACCCTCCAATAGAGTCACAGACGTAAAGCCTCCCCGCGACGCCACGTGTGGGAGTAAGGCCAAGTTCGCCTACCATCGGTATTGAGACATCGTGTATATTAATATTTGAATAGTCATATTTGGCACTATATCGTCGAGTTGGACGTAGTCTATTAAGCTAATAATAGTCTGTTAATATATAGTGCTTCGTGCGGTGAGAATACTACCGTGGTCAGTACCCCATCGTTTCGGGCAGAGAACTGGCTGCTTACCCAGGGTGGTTGACCCCATGTGAAGCTGCACCCGAGGAGCCCCAGAGCCGACGAGCGAGTGGACCTGTATACCGGATTATTCTACCGACGACAGCCCGCCTTCCCAGGCACGGATTATGCTTTGTATACTTTGATTATTCCATGGATAAAGACCCCCGACACTGCCGTGTGTTGGAACCCCCCCCCCTGGAGAGGACGCAAGGTGAGGAGACGCTCTGCAAGACGAGGTCGCTTCACGTCTCTCCCCCGTGGACCGGAGAGAGCCGGCCCACAAAGAGTCCACCTGCTTTCATCTGTGGTCCAAGGATCGCCGGCGCATTGAACGGCACTACAGTGGGTTCACCTGGGATACCCTTGGCCGGACGAGGCAGCCGGATTCTACCCCCCCCCCCCTCCTACTCCTGTCGGCTTACAAGCGACCGGATTAACCCCCCCTTAGTGTATCCAGTCTTATAATCATTAAAGTATCATTGCTGTTATTCCTTAACTATTCCAGGTCGTATATTTACCACCTGCGCCATCAGAGATTGGACATTCTCTATTGATATACCGACGAATACTCTTTGCCATAAAAGTGCATACTATTTCAATTCATAAATGTAATTAAGTGATTAAGTGCTTGCTCTACACACCATTGCTGTGTAGTAATAAACGCATACTTCGACTTCGTACATTTGTGTTGGATCCGTTTCATCTACGTGAGAGTGTTTATGATAATATATTTATGCCGTGTACTGGGTGGCCGAATATTAACACTTTGGTTGCCTAAGGTTAAATTAATGATATACCATAGATTGCCAGCGCTATTTGTCTATGGAGAAAGTCCCCTTCTTTGCAGGGCTATAACTTTTTAAATTCTATTGCTACATTGCCATTATTAGGGCCCATTCAAAGTCCTATATGTATTGTTCATTGTGTAGCAACGTTAAACTTTTTCATTCACATATTCATAGTAAAGTATGGTCTAATGTATAAGTATGTTTTCATCTCTTTCTGCAGCTTTCTCCAGAACGTGATATATAGCCCCAAATGCATTATATTGATGATGAAATACAGTTTGATGGCAATCAGCGCGATATAAAAAATTCCAACTAGACGTACTTCTAGAAGTTACTACACGTCATCTGATGTTGACCGGATGGGCGAGGGGGCGTTTATAATTCCGTGGGCAGCGTTATACCAATCATCTAATGTGGGTCAAATGTTGATAATATCAGTTATTATCGAAGACGGTAACGTTACACGCTGAAACTCACCCCAGTCTCCGCGCGCCGTTGGGCGATCATCGTCGAGTAGACATTTTATCATTATGGGATATATTATTACCCGGTCCATCTCCAGCTTGTATAATGGTATATACGTCCAAATCATGTTGTTTATCGAGTTATTGGCAATCGATCGCTATGTAGTGTGACGAGCTAGAGTGCCGGAACCTATCCCGAGTGGCCGGAAGCAATACGGACATCTAGCACAACCTCTACTGCGCTTCCTGTTAAGCGGTTGCGCGATCGGCCACCAGATGGCGCTCCTGAACCGCCAGAGAGCTCAGTGGGTCCTGCTGGTGTATCTCAGGCCAGCGGAGGGACATTATGAATCCGATCGCAGATTTTTGAAATATTGATATAAAGACGACGTACAGCGTCCCCCGGCAACTTTAGCATGGCCAGCAAAGACGTCTAAAGACGGCTCCCGGCAGTCAAAGTGTTAAGTACAAAGGTAGTGGTAGTAAGTATCATATCTAGTAATACAGTCAGGGAATTGTACCCCTCAGTTACAATTGGTCCTTCGAGCCGGATGGTAATTAGTGTAATATTAATATAGTGTTATTAATATTGAAATGGCCTATGATGAACACTCCACGAAACGATCCTCCTAACCAACGCCCGCAGCGCGAACGACGGCTCCCTCAGTACTTAGAGGCTTACGCTGTCAGTCAACAACCTAGTCTTCTACTAACAGTAAACGCGGTAAAACTAGAAAGTAAAAGTATGTCTAACCCCAACGCCCAGACTACCCCGACCATAGAGGCCCCTACGGGCTCTAATGTAACTGACCAAGTTCACGGTGGGGACCAGTGGGAACCAGACATGACTTCACACCCCGCCAGTACTGAAGAAGTAGTCCCCGATGAGTCCCGGGAGGAATACAACGCTACCGAGAGAGAACTCGGCACGGAAGAAGACGGGGAGAGCACCGTGGAGATAGAGCTCCAAGGCTCCGCAAGGAGTACCCCGAGGGAAGGCTCCCCTATACAACTGCCTTCTCCCAGCGAGGCAGAGAGGACCCTACAGCAGGCCTTCCTCATCAGCCTGAACGCCGCTGCTGAACGCGACCGACTGCAGACCCAGCAGCGAAGCGAACACGAGCAGATACGTCTAGAAATAAGACGCATTCAGATGGAAGAGAATGTGGCCCGAGAACGAGCCGGTGCTCAACGGGACGCAGCGCGTGACAGACAGCAGTCGCAACTAATAGAACAGCTGATCAGACGGACAACACCCTCTCCCTCCGCCAGAGGCTCCAGGAACTCGTCTAGACACACCTCCAGGGCGGCATCCCCTAGCCGAGTAAACAACCCTGAACTTGACCAACAGACGAGGTCTATACCCCCCACAGACCACCTCCCCCCACCGGTCCAAGCGAGACCTAGCAACCGGGAAGGAGCAGCATATCCTGTGGAGAGGCTAAACCAGAGACTACAAGCACTGGATGACCTAACTGAAGACGAAGAGGAAGAGGAGGAGAACCACGCCCGAAGACAGCACAGTACTCTACCGGACCAGGAGGTCCGGTACAGCCCAGGCTATACTCCCGCGGAGCTGCGCTACAGACCCCCGACTCTATACACGGGTGAGCACGACGCACGACCCGCACCGAGGAACAGCACCTGGACAAGCGGGCCATGGTACACTGCCGGTACCAGCCCATACCAAGGAGCGGGAGGAGACTCGCCTAGGAGGCCTCTCCCCCAACGCTCGCCGATGTATCCACAGTCAGCGTCATACATTGGCACGCCTATGGTACCCGACTTCACCCAAGAGAACCGCACTCCTGCAACACGTAGAGCGGCTATGGACCTTGGAACAAATGCCCTTTAAGAACGGAAAGAAAGACATTCGCTCTAAAGATGACATTTACGCCATTCACCTCCTCGAGACAGGGACCAAGAGAGTCCCGGTCAACGGCGTGTTGAGATACGCCACGCCACTCCTGCGGCGAGAAGGAATGCCTACTTTCCACGCCAAGACAGACGCCACAGAACGGTACCTGCTGAACACGGAGCGGCGCTTAGCCAAGAACCCCGCCCAAGAGAGTGTATACCGCGCTGAGATTGAGAAGCTCATCACAGCGGGACACGTCACAAAGATGGACATTAAAGAGGCTGACCAGACCACTGAATCGTGGTACGTGCCCCACCACAAGGTCCATCACAACGGTAAAGACCGCATAGTATTTAACTGCAGCTACCAGATCGGATCCCAAAATCTAAATAAAGAGTTACTGCCCGGTCCCACACTCGGCCCCTCCCTACTCGGCGTTCTACTCCGCTTCCGCCAGGAAAAGGTGGCCATCAGCGGGGACATTAAAGGAATGTTCCTGCAGGTGAGATTAGTAGAGGCGGACAAGCCCCTGTTACGGTTCCTATGGAGAGAGAAGCCAGGAGATGAGCACCCAGCCATCTACCAATGGGAAGTCCTCCCCTTCGGAACGACGTGCAGCCCCTGCTGTGCTACATTTGCACTACAGAAACATGTAGCAGAGGACCCAGCAGCGGACGAAGAGGTCCGACACAGCGTAAAGAACAGCTTCTACGTAGACAACTGTCTACAAAGCCTTTCAACCCAAGAAGAAGCCGAGGCTCTCCTGATTAAACTCCGCGCCTCATTGATCAAAGGCGGCTTTGATCTCAGGCAGTGGGCCAGCAGCGATCCGCAAGTACTGCGCAGCCTCTCCTCCGAGGACAAGGCAGCCAGCAGCGAGACCTGGATGGCTACAATCCCGGGAGAAGCCCAGGAGATGACCCTGGGATTGGTGTGGCGATTCAAAACAGATTCGCTTCACTACAGACACAAGCCCCTGACTACGGAGCAGGGAAGGCCGGCGGCGGCGCCGACCACCAGACGGAGTGTGTACACAACACTCGCCCGACAATATGACCCGCTAGGATGTATTCTACCGTACACCACCAGGGCAAAAATGATTGTACGAGCATTGTGGGACAAGGACCAGGGCTGGGACGACCCCATTCCCGCACACCTTGCATCCACCTGGAGAGAGTGGGAGATGGAGCTCCACTCACTCCCAGGCGTTAATATGCGCCGAAGCTACTTCCCACCCACGGTGAGGCCAGAGACATGTAAAATGGACTTACACGTCTTCAGTGACGCCTCCGAGGTCGCATACGGATCAGTAGCCTACTTACGGGCCCAAGACCAGGGGGGAGAGATCTACACAGCATTTGTCCTCGCCCGCTCGAGAATAGCCCCACGCAAGCAACAATCTATCCCACGTCTAGAGCTCTGCGCAGCCCTAGCCGGAGCGCACCTAGCCACGCTCATCCAACGTGAGCTCACCATACCAGTGTCTAGAACAATCCTGTGGTCAGATTCCACGACGGTACTCGCCTGGATCAAATCGGACTCATGCAAGTACAAAGTCTTCGTGGGAGTCAGAGTCACCGAGATTCAAGACTTAACCGAAGAGTTAACCGGAGAAACAGAGTGGCGCTACGTTGATACAAAACAGAACCCAGCTGATGTCATCACCCGGGGGATGCCCCTGGATGACCTCACCCGTCGCAATGTCTACAGTGACGGCCCCGCATTCCTAAGACTCCCGGAAGGACAGTGGCCCATGCCTATCCCGAGGGAAGCAAGTCCAGAGGAGGTGGAAAATAAGAAGTCTGTGTTCTGTGGATTGAGCACCGTAGCCTCCACCGACCCTAACATAGACGATTGCACGTCCATAGAGAGTGCACAACAAAGAACATTCCTGCGGTACCACCCGGAGTGCAAGTCCCCCGCTGATATGTCAGCAGCTAACTACGAGGAAGCAGAATTGCTTCTACTGCAGCGAGCCCAGAGAGACTCGTTCCCCGATGAATTGGCCTGTCTACAGGGAGGAAAGCCCGTCCCATCCGACAGCAGATTAATTCATCTGGCCCCCGAGAGCGACGCTCATACCCTCATCAGAGTGGGTGGTCGCCTACGCAGAGCCCCCAATCTACCGGATGACATTAAATACCCGATCGTATTGAACAGCCGACACAAGGTCACAGAGCTGATTATAAAGAAATACGATGAGGGTGTACATCACGCAGGAGCAGAAAGAGTCTTCGCGGAAATCAGACGTCGTTACTGGATCCTACAAGGAAGAGAGGCGGTACGACGCTTCCAGCGAACATGTCTAGACTGCCGCAAGTGGCGCGCGCAGCCCAGCATACCAAGGATGGCTGACCTTCCTCCATGTCGCCTCCGAATCGGTGACAAGCCATTCCACTCAACGGGTATGGACTGCTTTGGCCCGCTGCACATAAAGAAAGGAAGAGGAACCGAGAAGCGGTGGGGTATTGTATTCAAATGCATGACCACCAGAGCGATACACATCGAGCTTCTCCCGACCATGAGCACAGACTCATTCCTTATGGCCTTCCGAAGATTCACATCACGGAAAGGAAGACCGTCTACCCTATTGTCCGATCATGGGACAAACTTCAAAGGCGGCGAAAGAGAGCTGAAAGAGAGCTTCCAAGCTATGGGCCCAGAACTTAAGACCCACCTCGCTCCAGCACAGGTTGATTTCCAATTCAACCCCCCAAACGCACCCCACTTCGGTGGCACTTGGGAACGAGAAGTGCGCTCCATAAAGACAGCCCTGTACGCAGTACTTGGGGCCCAGACTGTGGCGGAAGAAGTCCTAATGACAGTCCTCACGGAGATTGAGGAAGTACTTAACTCGAAGCCCCTCGGATATGTCTCCAGTGATGTGGCGGATATCGACCCAGTTACCCCCAACACACTCCTGATGGGGCGGCTAGATCCTGCATTACCCCAGACAATGTACCGGCCTGAAGAAGCGAACGGCCGACGAATGTGGAGGTACAGCCAAGTATTAGCCGACAAGTTTTGGAGCAGTTTCCTACTGCACTACCTACCGTCTCTACAGACCCGCCAGAAGTGGGTAAAGGAGAGAGACAATTTGACAGAAGGAACAGTCGTCATGATTATTGATCAATCACTGCCCAGAGCTATGTGGCCGGCCGGCCGCGTAAGCAAAGTGATCACCGGTGCCGACGGCAAGGTCCGAGCAGCTGAAGTGCTCGTCCAGGGTCGCACTTACACCCGTCCCGTGGCGAGGCTCATAGAACTGCCTCGACTCCCAGACACAATCGATGATGACCATGACCCTACAACCCTATGACTTTGTGAAGTTGACTGACCCCTACAGCAAACCCTTATGTGTAAATAGACAACGCGATTAATCTGTCTCTGTTTAACTGATTAGGTCTGGGACCTATTCAGGGGGTGGCTGTTGTGAAGGGCCAGATTAAACCGAATATATATATTTATTTATATATATTTAATTGTATTTGTATATTCTCTAATATTACATTTACATTTACATTTAGTCATTTAGCTGACGCTTTTATCCAAAGCGACTTACAAGTTCTGTACGACAAGCCATCAGGAAGGGCACAACTCTATCAGCTGAGCAACAATGTTCATCAAAGTGTTGAGTGCTACAGTGTAGGTTAGTTTATTAGGACAAGTGCATGACAGTACGGTTAGTTAGGGTTAGATTTTTTTTTTTTTTTTTTTTTTTTAATTCAGATAATGGTTGAAGAAGTGCGTCTTTAGTCGACGGCGAAAGATTGGACGTGATTCGGCTGTCCTAACTGGGGTGGGTAGTTCATTCCACCATTGTGGGGCAAGGACTGAGAATAGGCGACTTCTCTTTGATGACCCTCCCGGAGCTTGGATAGGAGTAGGTCTGAGGCGGCCAGAAGATGCAGAGCGTAGGGGTCTTGAGGGTGTGTAGTTAGAGACCATTGACCGGAGGTAGGCGGGAGCGGTTCCCTTTGCCGCACGGTATGCTAGGTCGAGGGCCTTGAAGCGGATTCGTGCAGCAATGGGGAGCCAGTGCAGGTCCCTAAGAAGTGGGGTGACATGGGCCGACTTCGGTAGGTTTGAGATCAGGCGGGCCGCTGCGTTCTGAATGAGTTGAAGAGGCTTAGTGGCAGTGGCCGGGAGACCAGCGAGCAGTGCATTGCAGTAGTCGAGGCGGGAGATGACTGTTGATTGGACGAGGAGTTGGGTGGCTTCTTTTGTCAGGAAGGGGCGTATCCTTCTGACGTTGCTCAGGAGGAATCGGCAGGTTCTGGTCGTCGCTGCGATGTGAGCAGAGAAGTTCAACTGGTCGTCGAGGACAACACCAAGGTTCTTGGCGGTCGGGGACGCAGTCACAGCTGCATTCTCGACTGTGATTGAAAGGTCGGTTAGGGGGGAGGATTTGGCCGGCAGGTGGAGCAATTCTGTTTTGCTTAGGTTCAGTTTGAGGTGGTTGGACGTCATCCAGGCTGAGATGTCGGACAGACAGGCCGAGATCCGCACAGAGACGTGGATATCTGAGGGAGGGAAGGAGAGGAAGAGTTGAGTATCGTCGGCATAACAATGGTAGGAGAAGCCATGAGACGTGATAATGTTACCCAGTGATTTAGTGTAGAGGGAGAAGAGAAGGGGTCCTAAAACCGAGCCCTGGGGGACACCCGTCCGCAGGGGGCGGGTGGCCGACAGGGTCCCTCTCCATGACACTTGGTAGGAGCGGTCATTGAGGTATGATGACAGCCATGTCAGCGCAGAGCCAGCCACTCCCATTCCTGCGAGGGCCGCAAGGAGGATCTGGTGGTTGACTGTGTCGAAGGCTGCAGATAGATCTAGGAGAATCAGGACAGAGGAGAGGCCTTTCGCTTTTGCTAAGTGAAGTGCCTCTGTGACCGCAATGAGGGCTGTCTCTGTGGAGTGACCAGTCCTGAAGCCTGACTGATTAGGGTCTAGGAGGTCATTCTGTAAGAGATAAGTAGTAAGTTGGTTGGATACAGCACGTTCAAGTGTTTTAGAAAGGAAGGAGAGAAGAGAGACAGGACGGTAGTTGCCTATGACAGTAGGGTTCAGGGTTGGTTTTTTTATGAGCGGCGTGACTCTGGCTTGTTTTAGGGAGGTGGGGACCACCCCCGAGTTGAGTGAGGAGTTGATGGTTGCAGTTAGGAATGGGAGGATGTCTGGTGCTATGGTCTGGAGGAGTGGGGAGGGTAGCTGGTCCAGCTGGCAAGTAGTCGGACGGTTTGACGTTACCAGTGTCAGGGTCTCTGCTTCTGTAATGGGAGAGAAAGATGACAGAGTGAAGGATGAGGTTCTCGATTCAGCATTTGGAATGGGTGGGGGTTGGGAGAAGGAGCTGCGGATGTTCTCCACTTTTTCCTCAAAGAAGATCGCAAAGTCTTCGGCAGAGAAAGATGAGGGAGGGGGGGGTGGGGGGGGAGTGAGGAGGGAGGACATGGTAGCATGCAGTTTGCGAAGATTCTTGGCAGAGGCCTCGATCCTATGGTGGAAGAAAGAAGCTTTGGCATTAGTGATGGTTTTGGAGAATGTTAACAAGAGGTTGTGATATGTGTCGATGTCAGCAGTGAGGCGTGACTTTCTATACTTCCTTTCAGCTGCTCTCAGGACCTGTCTTTGTTCTCTCACTGGATCTGTCAGCCATGGACTGGGTGGGGAACGGCGGGCAGGTTTCTCAACGAGGGGACAGAGCTTGTCGAAGGAGGTTGCAAGGGCTGAAAGGAGGGTGGAGGTTGCCATCTCTGTGGAGAGAGCAGAGAAGGTGTCACTCAAAGGTAGAGCGGATAGTATGTCAGAGGAGAGGGTGGAGGGGGATAGGGAGGGCAGGTTGCGTCTGAGTGAGACTGTTTGAGTTGGGGTGAAGACCTTTCGGTTAAGCATGAGAGTTAGTGAGAAGGATATGAAGGAATGGTCAGATACATGTAGGGGAGTTACCGTGGTGTTAATGATGCTGGAGTTACGGGAAAATATGAGATCCAGGGAGTTGCCTGCTTTGTGGGTGGGAGGCATGGGAGTGGGAGTCAGGTCAAACGATTGTAGGAGGGAGACTACTATGACTGACTGAGATGAGTCAGGCAGGTTGAAGTCGCCCAGTAGAAGGAGAGGGGTACCATCTTCCGGTAAGGAGCTAAGAAGCATGTCCAGCTCATCTGTGAAGTGATCGAGCGGACCTGGAGGGCGGTAGAGTGTAACAATGGTGAGATTGAAAGGATTAGAGACAGATACTGCATGATATTCGAGAGAGGAGAGTGACAGTTCTGGGAGTGGTGTTACGTTTGTAGCCCATGAAGGAGATGTCATGAGGGCAGTGCCTCCACCCCGTCTGGAAGGTCGAGGTGTGTGAGTGAAGTTATAGTTTGTAGATAATGCTGCAGGTGTTGATGAGTTATTGGGGGTTATCCAGGTCTCAGTTAGAGCCAGGAGCTGCAGATTTAGACTATGGGCGTAGGCAGTAATGAAGTCAGCTTTCTTGACTGCTGATTGACAATTCCATAAGCATTTCCCTGACAATTCCCTGATATCCCTTGTATATTCCTTGTATAATATGCATTGAATATCCATTCTAGCCTACTGAACATCCCATAATAGTCTCCATTCTACTATTGGTCGAGACCTTGGTGCCAGGCTGCCATACCCCTCAGACCCAGTTCAAACGTACCGCTCCACATGTACGAACAAGTCCTAGTTCCGCGTAGGAATCTGGCTACCGCACCACTAATGGGACTATTTGTTCATAGTGCGTATATATACTGCGCTACTAAAGTAGGACTTCCTTTTCAGTCCAGTTTCTTACCCTCCAATAGAGTCACAGACGTAAAGCCTCCCCGCGACGCCACGTGTGGGAGTAAGGCCAAGTTCGCCTACCATCGGTATTGAGACATCGTGTATATTAATATTTGAATAGTCATATTTGGCACTATATCGTCGAGTTGGACGTAGTCTATTAAGCTAATAATAGTCTGTTAATATATAGTGCTTCGTGCGGTGAGAATACTACCGTGGTCAGTACCCCATCGTTTCGGGCAGAGAACTGGCTGCTTACCCAGGGTGGTTGACCCCATGTGAAGCTGCACCCGAGGAGCCCCAGAGCCGACGAGCGAGTGGACCTGTATACCGGATTATTCTACCGACGACAGCCCGCCTTCCCAGGCACGGATTATGCTTTGTATACTTTGATTATTCCATGGATAAAGACCCCCGACACTGCCGTGTGTTGGAACCCCCCCCCCTGGAGAGGACGCAAGGTGAGGAGACGCTCTGCAAGACGAGGTCGCTTCACGTCTCTCCCCCGTGGACCGGAGAGAGCCGGCCCACAAAGAGTCCACCTGCTTTCATCTGTGGTCCAAGGATCGCCGGCGCATTGAACGGCACTACAGTGGGTTCACCTGGGATACCCTTGGCCGGACGAGGCAGCCGGATTCTACCCCCCCCCCCTCCTACTCCTGTCGGCTTACAAGCGACCGGATTAACCCCCCCTTAGTGTATCCAGTCTTATAATCATTAAAGTATCATTGCTGTTATTCCTTAACTATTCCAGGTCGTATATTTACCACCTGCGCCATCAGAGATTGGACATTCTCTATTGATATACCGACGAATACTCTTTGCCATAAAAGTGCATACTATTTCAATTCATAAATGTAATTAAGTGATTAAGTGCTTGCTCTACACACCATTGCTGTGTAGTAATAAACGCATACTTCGACTTCGTACATTTGTGTTGGATCCGTTTCATCTATGTGAGAGTGTTTATGATAATATATTTATGCCGTGTACTGGGTGGCCGAATATTAAGTACAAAGGTAGTGGTAGTAAGTATCATATCTAGTAATACAGTCAGGGAATTGTACCCCTCAGTTACAGCAATCACAAAAATATACTTTAAGTGTGATTCTTTCTTTGAGTAGAACCTTCTACGTTTTTGACTTTAAGTAAACATTACGTTACTTTTTAGTCGTGAGTAAACTTTTACTGCAATCACAAAAATATACTTTAAGTGTGATTCTTTCTTTGAGTAGAACCTTCTACGTTTTTGACTGTAAGTAAACATTACATTACTTTTTAGTCGTGAGTAAACTTTTACTGCAATCACAAAAATATACTTTAAGTGTGATTCTTTCTTTGAGTAGAACCTTCTACGTTTTTGACTGTAAGTAAACATTACGTTACTTTTTAGTCGTGAGTAAACTTTTACTGCAATCACAAAAATATACTTTAAGTGTTGTTGTGAAGGATCAGATTAAACCGAATATATATATTTATTTATGGATATATATTTAATAGTATTTGTATATCGTTTGATATCCCTTGTATATTCCTTGTACATATACACTGAATATCCCTTTAGTCTACTAACAGCCCATAATAGTTTCATTCTCTCATTGGACAAGAACTTGGCGCCAGCAGCCAAGCCCCTTGGTTCAAGTTCAATCGTGCCGACGAACATGTCGTTACTAGCCCGGTTCCGCGTAGGAATACGTCTGGCGAAATACGAATGGTACTATTTTTTCACAGCGCATATATATATGGCGCAAGTAAAGTAGAACTTGTTTTTAGTCCCTTAGCCCTTAGTTCTTTACCCTCCAACCTAGTGGCAAGACGTTAAGCCTCACCCACGATACACGTGTGGTGCAGTATGGTCAACTTGGCCTCAGAATGGCATTGAGACATCGTGTGGATTAATAGCTGAATTGTCATAGTTTGGCACTATACCGTCGAGTGGGACGTATTTCTATTAAGTTAATAATAGTCTATTATGTATGGTGCATCGTTCGGTTAGAGTTATACAGTGAGTAGTACCCCCATCGTTTCCTCGCGTTATCTAGAGTCTTAACCAGGCTGGGCAGACCACGTGTGGTGCTTTCATCCGAGGAGTTCTGGGCTAGGACGAGTGGACCTGCACATTGGATTACCTTACCCGGACGACGGCGAGCCCTACACGGCTTGGATTATCTACTTGCTTTGGGTGCTTTGATTTATGCCATGGATAACAGCCAACACTGGTGAGTGTTGGAACTACCCCCCGAGAGGAGTCCAGGTGAGACGGCGCTCTACCCCGAGTGAGGTCACCTCACGTCTCTTCGTTGTGGACCGGCAGCTACCATCTACAAGAGGGCCCAACTGTATTCATCTGTGGACCAAGGTTCTGTGGGCACCGTGTTCAGCACTCTGAATTCTCCCAAGAAATCGTTGGCCAGATGGGATATCGCCGGCGGCTCTCCTAACCCCCCCCCCTACTGACTTACAACCAGCAGGACCCCCCTTTAGTATATCCAGCTATAATCATTAAGTACCATCGCTATAGTTCCCTAAAGAACCAGGTTGTATACTTGCTTCCTGCGTAACCAGAGATTGGACATTCAATGTTGATTTGCCTACGAATACTCATTTGCCTTACAAGTGCATTCAAATCATAAATGTCATTAAGTGAACGTTGTATATACCCTTTGCTATATATTAAATATTCGACTTATACATTTGTGTGGACTTGGTTTCATGGTGGGAAAGTGTTCATCATATCTATATCATGTACTGTGTGGCCAGTAGTTAAAGTACATAAAGCGGTAGTGGTTTAATGATACCATACTTATCAATACAGTCAGGGAATTGTACCCCTCAGTTACAATTGGTCCTTCGAGCCGGAGGGTAACTAGTGTAATATTAATATAGTGTTATTAATATTGAAATGGCCTATGATGAACACTCCACGAAACGGTCCTCCTAACGTAGAACGCCCGCGGCGCAGACGACAGACACCTCAGTACTTAGAGGATTACGCTGTCAGTCAACTACCTAGCCTTCGACAAACGGTAAACGCGGTAAAAGTAGAAAGTAAAATTATGTCTGACCTTAACGACCAGGTTACCCCGACCACAGAGGCCCTAGTGGGTTCTAATGTAACTGACCAAGCTCACGGTGGGGACCAGGAGGGAGCTGACATGCCTTTACCCCCCGCCAATACCGAAGAAGTAGTCCCCGACCAGCCCCGGGAGGAAGACAACCCTACAGAGAGAGAACTCTGCACGGAACAAGATGAGGAGAGTGCCGAGGAGATAGAGCTCCAGGACTCCCCAACGAGTACAGCCAGGAGCGGCTCACCTCTACAACCGTCTTCCCCCAGCGAAGCGGAGAGGATGCTATCACAGGCGTTCCTCGTCAGCCTGACAGCCTCTACCGAACGCGATCGACTCCAGGGTGAACGCGATCGACTTCAGGGTGAACGCGATCGACTCCAGACGCAGCAACGGAGCGAAGAAGAGCGCATACGCCTGGAGATGAGACGCCTTCAGACGGAAGAGAATATGGCAAGAGACCGAGCAGACACCCAGCGCGCCGCTGACGGTGCCCAAAGAGAGGCAGAGCGCGACCTCGCTCTCATCCAGCGCGAAACCGAGCGCGACAGACTACAGGGCGAGCGCGACAGACTACAAGCGCAGCTAATGGAGCAGCTGATCACCAAGGCAACACCCTCTCCCTCCGCCAGGGGTTCAAGGAACTCGTCAAGACAACAGTCAAGGGCAGCATCCCCTAACCGAGCAAGCGACCCTGAACTTGACCAGCAGACCAAGCCTATACCCCCCGCAGACCCCCTTCCCCGACCGGTCCAAGCGAGACCCAGCTACAAGGAAGGAGCGGCATACACTGCGGAGAAGCTAAATAAACGACTACAGGATCTAGAGGACCTGATAGAAGAAGAAGAGGGAGAGGAGGAGAACCAAGCCCGACGACAGCACAGTACTCCACCGGACCAGGAGGTCCAGTACAGCCCAGGCTATACCCCCGCGGCGCTGCGCTACAGACCCCCGACTCTATTCACGGGTGAGCATGACGCACGACCAGCCCCGAGGAATAGCACCTGGACCAGCGGGCCATGGTACCCTGCCGGTACCAGCCCACAGAGAGGCGCAAGAGGAGACTCGCCTAGGAGGCCTCTCCCCCAACGCTCGCCGATGTATCAGCCATCCACGGCGTCATACATTGGCACACCGACGTTTCCAGACTTCACCTATGAGAATCGAGCACAGTACACGGAGCTCCGGATGTGCTTAGAGACAATGATGGTGGATGTCGCTGATGAACGCCACAAGTATGCAATATTACTGAAGCACCTGAAAGTACCCCGAGCGCACAATATAGCGCTAGCCTATGCCATCTCTACGACCCCATACACCGCGGCTCTAGCAGCGCTGGACCAGAGATATGGACGTATATGGGATTACGTAATCCAAGAGATAAGGCATATTGACCGCCTACCCCCAGCAACAGACAATCGCTCATTAGACGACCTGTCTATAAAAGTGCAGTCCCTGGTAGGGATGCTGGGAGCGCAACGAGAAAAGGGTATGCACGAGCTATACGCCAACTCTAACGTCGAGAGGATTTTAGAGAAGCTGCCACCCGCCAGACAAGAGCGCTTCAGGCGGCAGAGAGACCACCGTGATCCTAACGGTCCCGAACCATCCCTCCTCGATCTAGCCGACTTCCTGGCGAGAGAAGTCAGCAGCCTACGACTGGATACGTTCGTGCGGAGCACACCAAGCTCCAGAGAGGGACCCAGGAGAATAAACGATGGAAGAAGATCGGTGACTGTCATGCACCAATCAGAATCAGTACCGAGCAGTAAGAACCACAGTACCCCCTCGAGAAAAGAGAAGTGGAAGATGGTGTGCCCGTACTGCGAGAAGGAACACTGGCTGTCACAATGTGACCTGTTCACAAAGATGAATGCAGAAGAAGTGAGTCAATGGATAAAGTCCAACAGGCGCTGTTACCGATGTGCGCGCAGTCACATGGCAGCCAAGTGCCGCCTAAAAAAGAGGTGCAGTCGGTGTGACGGAGCCCACCTAGATGTCCTACACGACAGTAACAGAAGAAAGCCTGCACCTGCACCATCGAGCAGCACAAAGGCAAGTGTCATGTACATTGACCCCGCCAGCAGCAGCGGCGCCCAAGTGCTCTTAAAGGTAGTCCGTGTAACATTGAGCTACCAAGATAAAGTCATGGACACTTACGCCGTCCTTGATGACGGGTCAGAGAAGACCCTTCTGCTCGCGTCCGCTGCGGCCCAGCTGGGACTGCGGGGGAGCGAGAACCAAATGACGATTCGGACAATAAGAAGAGATTTAAAGACGATAAAAGGCGAGAATGTCTCCTTCACTATCGCAGCAAGCGGGCAGCCAGAGCGACGGTATAGGATTACAAATGCTTTCACCAGCCAAGAAATAGGACTATCACAGTACACCTACCCCATCGCCAAACTGATGGATAAATATGTGCACCTGCGTCAACTACCTATCCCGCTCATAGACGGCGCCACCCCGACCCTGCTGATAGGCTCCGACCATGCAGACCTCATAGTCCCGATAGACCGGGTCCATACAGGACCCAGAGGCTGTCCTGCAGCAGTCGAGACCCGCCTAGGATGGACATTACAAGGCCCCCTCGCTAAATCTCTTAACCGAACAGCAGCCACTAGCTGCCTCCACTCCAGAGTGACAGAAGAAGACACCACTCTCCTGCAGCATGTCGAGAGGCTATGGACACTAGAGACAATGCCCTTTAAGAACGAAAGGAAAGACATTCGTTCTAAAGAAGACATTTACGCCATAAACCTCCTCGAGCAGGGGACAAAGAGAGTCACAGTCAGCGGAGTGATGAGATACGCAACTCCACTCCTGAGGCGAGAGGGAATGCCCACCTTTCACGCAAAGAAAGACGCTACGGAGCGGTATCTATTGAACACAGAGCGGCGCCTAGCCAAAGACCCCGCTCAAGAGAGTGTGTACCGCGCTGAGATTGAGAAGCTAATCACAGCGGGACACGTGACAAAGATTGACATTAAAGAGGCCGATCAGACGACCGAATCATGGTACGTGCCGCACCACAAGGTCCACCACAACGGCAAGGATCGCATTGTGTTTAACTGCAGCTACCAGATCGGATCCCAAAATCTGAATAAAGAGCTCTTGCCCGGCCCCACACTCGGCCCCTCTCTACTAGGCGTGCTACTACGCTTCCGCCAGGACAAGGTGGCTATCAGCGGGGATATCAAAGGGATGTTCCTGCAGGTGAGACTAGTGGAGGAGGACAAGCCCCTGCTGCGGTTCCTATGGAGAGAGAGGATCGGAGATGAGCACCCCGCCATCTATCAATGGGAAGTCCTCCCTTTCGGAACTACATGCAGCCCGTGCTGTGCTACATTTGCACTACAGAAACACGTCGCAGAGGACCCAGCAGCAGATGAAGAGGTCCGACACAGTGTGAAGAACAGTTTCTACGTGGACAACTGTTTACAAAGCGTTTCGACTCAAGAAGAAGCCGAGGCTCTCCTACTCAAGCTACGCGCCTCTCTGATCAAAGGCGGCTTTGATCTCAGGCAGTGGGCCAGCAGCAACCCGCACGTATTGCGCAGCCTCTCCCCCGCGGACAAGGCTGCCAGCAGCGAGACCTGGATGGCGACAATCCCAGGAGAAGCCCAAGAAATGACACTAGGACTAGTCTGGCGCTTCAAAACAGACTCGCTCCACTATAGACACAAACCCCTGACCACGGAGCAGGGAAGGTCGACGGCGATACCGACCACCAGACGGAGTGTGTACAAAACACTCGCCAGACAATATGACCCGTTGGGATGTATTCTACCTTACACCACCTGGGCAAAGATGATTGTACGAGCACTATGGGACAAGGACCAGGGCTGGGACGACCCAATACCCGCACCCCTTGCCTCCACATGGAGAGAGTGGGAGACGGAACTCCGCTCACTCCCAGGCGTCAATATACGCCGCAGCTACTTCCCACCCACAGTGAGGCCAGAGACATGCAAGATGGATCTACACGTCTTCAGCGACGCCTCCGAAGTAGCCTATGGATCAGTGGCCTACTTGCGTGCCCAAGAGAAGGGAGGAGAGATACACACCGCCTTCATCCTGGCTCGCTCAAGAATAGCCCCACGAAAGCAACAATCTATCCCGCGTCTAGAGCTCTGCGCAGCCCTAGCAGGAGCGCATCTAGCCACGTTAATCCAACGTGAACTCACCATTCCGGTGCACAGAACAATCTTGTGGTCAGATTCCACGACAGTACTCACATGGATCAAGTCTGATTCATGCAGATACAAGGTCTTCGTGGGAGTCAGAGTCACAGAGATTCAAGAGTTAACAGAAGCAGTGAGCTGGCAGTATGTGGACACCAAACACAACCCAGCTGACGTCATCACCCGGGGAATGTCCCTAGATGACCTCACCCGTCACAACATCTACAGTGACGGACCAGAGTTCCTCAAGCTCCCGGAAGGAGAGTGGCCTACGCCCACCCCACGGGAGGCGAGTAAAGAGGAGGCTGAGAACAAGAAACCTATGTTCTGTGGACTGAGCACAGTCGCCTCCACAGACCCCAACATAGATGATTGCCTCACCCTACAGAGTGCGCAACTAAAGACATTTCTGTGGCACCACCCAGAGATTCAGCCCACTGCCGACATTTCAGCAGCTGACTACGAAGAAGCAGAACTTCTTCTACTACAACGAGCCCAGAGAGACTCGTTCCCCGACGAGCTAGACTGTCTACAGGGAGGAAAGCCCGTCCCATCAGACAGCAGATTGCTCCACCTGGCACCCGAGAGCGACGCCCATAATCTCATCAGAGTGGGTGGTCGTCTGCGGAGGGCCCCCAATCTACCGGATGACGTTAAGTACCCGATAGTCTTGAACAGCCGACACAAGGTCACAGAGCTGATCATAAAGAAATACGACGAGGATGTACACCACGCAGGAGCAGAGAGAGTCTTCGCGGAGATCAGACGTCGCTATTGGATACTTCAAGGAAGAGAAGCAGTGCGACGCTTCCAGCGAACCTGTCTAGACTGCCGAAAGTGGCGCGCGCAGCCCAGTATACCCCGGATGGCTGACCTACCTCCCTGTCGCCTCCGACTCGGCGACAAGCCATTCCACTCCACAGGCATGGACTGTTTTGGCCCGTTGTATATAAAGAAAGGAAGAGGAACCGAGAAGCGGTGGGGTATTGTATTCAAATGCATGACCACCAGAGCGATACATATCGAACTCCTTCCAACCATGAGCACAGACTCATTCCTTATGGCCTTCCGAAGATTCACATCACGGAAAGGAAAACCGTCTACATTGTTGTCTGATCACGGGACAAACTTCAAAGGCGGAGAAAGAGAGCTGAGAGAGAGCTTCCAAGCTATGGGCCCAGAACTTAAGACCCACCTCGCTCCATCCCAGATTGACTTCCAGTTTAATCCCCCGAACGCACCCCACTTCGGTGGAACCTGGGAACGAGAAGTACGTTCTATAAAGACAGCCCTGTACGCCGTGCTTGGGGCCCAGACTGTAGCGGAAGAAGTCCTAATGACAGTCCTCACGGAGATCGAGGGAGTATTGAACTCCAAGCCCCTCGGCTACGTCTCCAGTGATATAGCAGATGTCGACCCAGTCACCCCCAACACACTCTTGATGGTGCGGCTGGACCCCGCGCTACCCCAGACAATGTACAGGCCTGAAGAAGCGAACGGCCGAAGAATGTGGAGGTACAGTCAAGTACTAGCTGACAAGTTTTGGAACAGCTTTCTACTCCACTACCTACCGTCTCTACAGACCCGCCAGAAGTGGGTAAAAGAGAGAGACAATTTGACAGAAGGAACAGTCGTCATGATTATCGACCAGTCACTACCCAGAGCTATGTGGCCGGCTGGCCGCGTAAGCAAAGTGATCACCGGTGCCGATGGCAAGGTCCGAGCAGCTGAGGTGCTCGTCCAAGGGCGAACTTACACACGACCCGTGGCGAGGCTAATAGAACTGCCCAGACTCCCAGACACTATCGATGACGACCATGACCCCACGACTTTGTGAGTTGACTGACCCTTACAGCGGACCTTGGGTGGTAGACAGTGCGGTTAATCTGTCTCTGCTTAGCTAATTAGGTGGGACTAATTAGGGGGCGGCTGTTGTGAAGGATCAGATTAAACCGAATATATATATTTATTTATGGATATATATTTAATAGTATTTGTATATCGTTTGATATCCCTTGTATATTCCTTGTACATATACACTGAATATCCCTTTAGTCTACTAACAGCCCATAATAGTTTCATTCTCTCATTGGACAAGAACTTGGCGCCAGCAGCCAAGCCCCTTGGTTCAAGTTCAATCGTGCCGACGAACATGTCATTACTAGCCCGGTTCCGCGTAGGAATACGTCTGGCGAAATACGAATGGTACTATTTGTTCACAGCGCATATATATATGGCGCAAGTAAAGTAGAACTTGTTTTTAGTCCCTTAGCCCTTAGTTCTTTACCCTCCAACCTAGTGGCAAGACGTTAAGCCTCACCCACGATACACGTGTGGTGCAGTATGGTCAACTTGGCCTCAGAATGGCATTGAGACATCGTGTGGATTAATAGCTGAATTGTCATAGTTTGGCACTATACCGTCGAGTGGGACGTATTTCTATTAAGTTAATAATAGTCTATTATGTATGGTGCATCGTTCGGTTAGAGTTATACAGTGAGTAGTACCCCCATCGTTTCCTCGCGTTATCTAGAGTCTTAACCAGGCTGGGCAGACCACGTGTGGTCCTTTCATCCGAGGAGTTCTGGGCTAGGACGAGTGGACCTGCACATTGGATTACCTTACCCGGACGACGGCGAGCCCTACACGGCTTGGATTATCTACTTGCTTTGGGTGCTTTGATTTATGCCATGGATAACAGCCAACACTGGTGAGTGTTGGAACTACCCCCCGAGAGGAGTCCAGGTGAGACGGCGCTCTACCCCGAGTGAGGTCGCCTCACGTCTCTTCGTTGTGGACCGGCAGCTACCGTCTACAAGAGGGCCCAACTGTATTCATCTGTGGACCAAGGTTCTGTGGGCACCGTGTTCAGCACTCTGAATTCTCCCAAGAAATCGTTGGCCAGATGGGATATCGCTGGCGGCTCTCCTAACCCCCCCCCCTACTGACTTACAACCAGCAGGACCCCCCTTTAGTATATCCAGCTATAATCATTAAGTACCATCGCTATAGTTCCCTAAAGAACCAGGTTGTATACTTGCTTCCTGCGTAACCAGAGATTGGACATTCAATGTTGATTTGCCTACGAATACTCATTTGCCTTACAAGTGCATTCAAATCATAAATGTCATTAAGTGAACGTTGTATATACCCTTTGCTATATATTAAATATTCGACTTATACATTTGTGTGGACTTGGTTTCATGGTGGGAAAGTGTTCATCATATCTATATCATGTACTGTGTGGCCAGTAGTTAAAGTACATAAAGCGGTAGTGGTTTAATGATACCATACTTATCAATACAGTCAGGGAATTGTACCCCTCAGTTACAAGTGTGATTCTTTCTTTGAGTAGAACCTTCTACGTTTTTGACTGTAAGTAAACATTACGTTACTTTTTAGTCGTGAGTAAACTTTTACTGCAATCACAAAAATATACTTTAAGTGTGATTCTTTCTTTGAGTAGAACCTTCTACGTTTTTGACTGTAAGTAAACTTTTACTGCAATCACAAAAATATACTTTAAGTGTGATTCTTTCTTTGAGTAGAACCTTCTACGTTTTTGACTGTAAGTAAACATTACGTTACTTTTTAGTCGTGAGTAAACTTTTACTGCAATCACAAAAATATACTTTAAGTGCGATTCTTTCTTTGAGTAGAACCTTCTACGTTTTTGACTCTAAGTAAACATTACGTTACTTTTTAGTCGTGAGTAAACTTTTACTGCAATCACAAAAATATACTTTAAGTGTGATTCTTTCTTTGAGTAGAACCTTCTACGTTTGGTTTTTTCAAATCTGTAATTAATTCTACTCCAGAGGCACCTGAAAGCAGTCATTTCGGTTCATATTCTTTCGGCTTTTGATACCTATTTAAATAGTATAAAGCCCAACTCACTTGAACTCATGTTCTAAGCCCCGGAACCTCCAATCCGTTTTGACAGACCTATAAACCAGTGACTTGGCCGCCTAAGCACCACAGCGTCCTGTATGCTGAGGCTTCCAAGTCTCCACAAATCTGATAGGCCCGTCAGATACAGAGACCCTGATGCTCGCTCTGTCCCCCCGCGTCAAGGTGCTAAGCTTGATGAGAGTTTGCAGAGTCTCAATTTTTTACCCATAGGCGCTGGTGAGTGTACATCTCATGCAGCTGATATGGTTGGTAGGGTGCTAACCTACCAAATGGTTGCTGTCAGGAAATCCCTTCTGAATGAAATAGATTACAAATTCACTTTACTTTACTCAGGGTTTAGAGCAAGGACGGACATCTTTACATATTATACTTAAAATATATACAAAATGCATGTAGTATTCTATGTCATGTTTCTTCCTAAATGACACTATATATTATTCCTCTTGACAGATGAGCGGTATGTCAAGTGCCGTTTGCACTTGCTTGAGTGTCATGTGTCAGGGCCCCAGAGGGTAAGGATACTATTGATTCTCCTTCCGGGCTTTGAATTCCTCTCTTTTTGTCCTCATCTCTGCTTGCTGTTCTGGGGTTAGTGCGGCCCACTCGTCTGCAGGTAGGTATTGGTACTTCTTTTTCCCTGTTCTGTCCTTGGTTGTTTTCGGGGGAAACTCCTGGGAGGCCCCCCTTTTGTCAGATAGCATTTTGACTTGGTCATACAGCATACATTCGATACGTAACTGGTCTTGTGACCATGCTGCGCATCGGGCTGCCAGTAGGTTACCCCCTGGGACTCCTCTGAATAGCTTTTCAAGCAGTAAGCATGATCCTTGCATAGGTGTTCCCTTCATGACTGATTCGGCTGCAACATTGGGAGACATGCTCCCGTCTCGCACCTGTGGGATTAGTTTCTCCACCATGTTATCCCCTGGATCTTGACCGGGGGTCCTTACTTCTCTTTCCATCCGTTGCGCCATTGAGGCCCTTTCGGGGATCTCTAGTCCTTTGAGATGTCTCAACATGCGAGCTAGCGTCTCTTGTGCTTGCATCTCCTGAGCGAGCATCTGCTGCGCCAGTTTCTTCTGAGCTACCCGTGCCAACTTCTCCTGAGCTAGCATCTGCCGCGCCAGCCTCTCCTGAGCTAGCGTTGGTCGCTAGCTCCGGCTACTTAGCCTGCTGTTAGCTCCTGGCTTTGTTAGCCTGTGGTGAGCTAGTTAGCTTGCATTCCTGTGAACGGCCATTTTGGAAGCGTGTCACGTAGCCTTGGGCTAGGTAGCCATCCAGTTAGCATTCAGTTAGCTTGTGGCTAGTTAGCCTGCATTCCTGTGAACGGCCGTTTTGGCAGCGTGTCACGTAGCCTTGGGCTAGGTAGCCATCCAGTTAGCATTCAGTTAGCTTGTGGCTAGTTAGCCTGCATTCCTGTGAACGGCCGTTTTGGCAGCGTGTCACGTAGCCTTGGGCTAGGTAGCCATCCAGTTAGCATTCAGTTAGCTTGTGGCTAGTTAGCCTGCATTCCTGTGAACGGCCGTTTTGGCAGCGTGTCACGTAGCCTCGGGCTAGGTAGCCATCCAGTTAGCATTCAGTTAGCTTGTGGCTAGTTAGCCTGCATTCCTGTGAACGGCCGTTTTGGCAGCGTGTCACGTAGCCTTTGGGCTAGGTAGCCATCCAGTTAGCATTCAGTTAGCTTGTGGCTAGTTAGCCTGCATTCCTGTGAACGGCCGTTTTGGCAGCGTGTCACGTAGCCTTGGGCTAGGTAGCCATCCAGTTAGCATTTAGCTCGTTCCTGGCTTGTCAGCCTGCATTCCTGTGAACGGCCGTTTTGGCTGCGTGTCACGTAGCCTCGGGCTAGGTAGCCATCCAGTTAGCATTTAGCTCGTTCCTGGCTTGTCAGCCTGCATTCCTGTGAACGGCCGTTTTGGCAGCGTGTCACGTAGCCTTGGGCTAGGTAGCCATCCAGTTAGCATTTAGCTCGTTCCTGGCTTGTCAGCCTGCATTCCTGTGAACGGCCGTTTTGGCAGCGTGTCACGTAGCCTTGGGCTAGGTAGCCATCCAGTTAGCTTGTGGCTAGTTAGCCTGCATTCCTGTGAACGGCCGTTTTGGCAGCGTGTCACGTAGCCTTGGGCTAGGTAGCCATCCAGTTAGCATTCAGTTAGCTTGTGGCTAGTTAGCCTGCATTCCTGTGAACGGCCGTTTTGGCAGCGTGTCACGTAGCCTTGGGCTAGGTAGCCATCCAGTTAGCATTCAGTTAGCTTGTGGCTAGTTAGCCTGCATTCCTGTGAACGGCCGTTTTGGCAGCGTGTCACGTAGCCTCGGGCTAGGTAGCCATCCAGTTAGCATTCAGTTAGCTTGTGGCTAGTTAGCCTGCATTCCTGTGAACGGCCGTTTTGGCAGCGTGTCACGTAGCCTTTGGGCTAGGTAGCCATCCAGTTAGCATTCAGTTAGCTTGTGGCTAGTTAGCCTGCATTCCTGTGAACGGCCGTTTTGGCAGCGTGTCACGTAGCCTTGGGCTAGGTAGCCATCCAGTTAGCATTTAGCTCGTTCCTGGCTTGTCAGCCTGCATTCCTGTGAATGGCCGTTTTGGCTGCGTGTCACGTAGCCTCGGGCTAGATAGCCATCCAGTTAGCATTTAGCTCGTTCCTGGCTTGTCAGCCCGTGTTCCAGTGGGCTAGGGCTATGTAGCCTCCTGTAGCCTCCAGTTAGCACCAGCTTATTAGCCGGCGCTGCCAGCCTGTATGGCTGCGCTGATGTCTCTCTCTAAACTGCCAGACATTTTAGAGAGAGGTTTTTTCTTTACTTTCTTTTTCTTTAATCCAATTTTGCGGCCTCAACCGCTCCACCAGCAATGCCCCCACTATGCAGATGCCTTTAATTTGCCACTGCTCTCCACCGAGGGCCATACAGATCAATATCCTTTGACTGGTGTATTCTAAAGCTCGGTTCTCAGTTTTTTCAATATTTCTAGTTTATTTTATTTTGGCTGTTATCTTACCGATCTCAGCCCTAACCCAAGGGACGCCATGAAAAGCTACAGGTCGTCTCTATATATCTCAATCACCTACTCGAGATATAAAACCCGCGGCCGCTCGATATCCCCCGGCGAGGTGCTAAACTCGCCAAGTTCTCGAGTCAATTACTATTTCTGTCTAGATTACTTCAAGTCACTGGTCTTGTTATATCCAGTTGATATGAAATGTAATCATGAAGAGTTGTTAATCTCTTCTTGTTTGTAATAAACCGAATGTATTGTCTAGGAGAACTCTTATAGACTATAAAAACAATTATTTTGTTATTATCATCATCATCATCATCATTATTATTTTACGAAAGGGCTTGTAATACTGCTCAATTGAAAGCTTGGTTGTATTACTACTTTGTTGACAAGTATTGCCACTGTACTAACTCGTAATCATTGTTTGCACGCCCCAGCATCTCCTGTCTCCCCCCTCCTCCTCCGTCAGCGGAACCGACCGTCTAACCCTGCAGTGATTCAGACGGTCGAGGTCCCACATAACTCGACAGAGTCCGTTCTGGACACAGAGATACCGGAACGTGCAAACAACACACATTTCCATGTATAGTATTTATAAAGTACATAGCATATATATATATATATATATATATATATATATATATATATATATATATATATATATCTTTTAGCTGAAAAGCATTAACCAGTCATTTGATTCAATCCGTTATTAAGTTACAGTACATGTATAGTCACCCTCCATTGGAACTCAGGGCGTCGGCTGGCATCGGGGCACATTGCTATTGGAAATCAGTCCAAGGACTCAAAAGATATATTATAAAGAAGTATTTTTAATTAGAAAAGGCAAGTTACAAATGAGACTTCATTGGAAATATCCAACTCAGTTAAAAGAATTATAAAACAAAAACATCTCTTCTGACACGGCTTGTGCCTGCTTGGAAAGTCTTTAAAATCTCTCAAAAATCCAAAATCTGACTGTGATCTGGCCAGTTGGCCTTTAAAGGGCCCCAGATCTCTTTGCTTATTGGTCCAAATACAGCGCTGTCACTGTGATGTCATTTCACCAGCCAGTCAATGCACAATACGTAGGGACTAGCTCTCCTCCCATTCTAGTCATTACATCTACTGGGAAAACCCCATTACCTCAGAACATGAATGCATGTCTGTTCTGCTTCCTCACTGTAAGGGTTAACTTCCTGACTCCCCTCCGTCCTCCATGGGCCTCTTTGTTGGAGAAGTAACAGATTACCTTGTGTTGGAAAATACCCATCCGTTACTTAGCAGAGACCAGAGGCTCCAAGGTTGTCTTCACATTCCTCAGTGGCCAAGCAGTATTGAAGTGAAAGCAACTCACACCTCCAGCATGAGTACATAGTACATAACCCAACACATACTACAGATATATACAGATACACATACATAGCTCCAATCATACACAACAAACACAAGAACACTATAAAAAGTGTCACTCGTTGACTTGTGGCACTTAACATGTGTTTACACATAACGTGTTTCTACTCAATTCCTTTCTGACTGGGCGTTTACAGACATTCTCCATAATCATATATAAGATCAGGATGTCATACTACCCAGTGTCACTTAGTTGGCTGTGACACTTTACAGTAACACAAACTTTTTTTTCAAGAAAGTGGATACAGACCAGCTAGCCTAGCTGTTTGCCAAAAACAAAGAAATCTGATGCAAATAGTCGCCTCAATTTCTTGTGTACAGACTGAAATTCCACCTCGTGTTTTAATGCATGGCTTCAAGGAATGATCTTCAACTCATGTGAAAAATTAACACTCTTTATCTCTAGGGACAATTAAAAAACATGATCACAAACCTCCCTGCTTCAGTATGTGACTGTTTTTATTTGTATTTTTGACCTGTTTTAACTTGCCTGTAATCTTGATGCCGTTGGAAATGAGGGAAAACATCAATGATTCTTTTGAGAATAAATACAGGTTTGAATGAATGAAAACTATCGAGAGAGAGAGAGAGAGAGAGAGAGAGAGAGAGAGAGAGAGAGAGAGAGAGAGAGAGAGAGAGAGAGAGAGGGGGCGACTGGGTGGTGTAGCGGAGATTGCGCTTGTCACCAATGCAAGAGACTCCGGTCTTGACTCCCAGAGTCAGCGTTGCCTGCGGCTTGGGCCAGTCGTCATACTATCTCAATTGGCAGAGGTAGCGGGTGGAAAGTCGATGGGTGGGGATTGGACGTTGTGGACAGCGACTCCTACAGGTCGGTTGGGTGACGCCTGTTCAGCAGAGACAGGAAGTATCGGGGGCAGCGTGAGCCTCCCACGCGTTACTCCTCGCCACTGAGAGACCGTGCTGTCTGGTGAAAAGATACGACAGGCTGCCTCCTCGTGTACCGGAGGGGACACGTGATGCAAGGCTTCTATCCTCACTACAGCCGACCAGTGGGAGACATAGTCTAGCAACGTTCAAGACAGGGGAGGGGAGAATTGAAGGGGAGAATTGGCAATACGAAATTGGGATGGGAGAAAAATAGAAAATAAGGAGAGAGAGAGAGAGAGAGAGAGAGAGAGAGAGAGAGAGAGAGAGAGAGAGAGAGAGAGAGAGAGAGAGAGAGAGAGAGAGAGAGAGAGAGAGAGAGAGAGAGAGAGAGAGAGAGAGAGAGAGAGAGAGAGAGAGAGAGAGAGAGAGAGGGAGAGAGATAATTAAACTATTCTGCATAACACCAAAACACTCCATGGTAATCTCTCTCTCTCCTATAGTCTATTAGCAGGATGTCTCGCTTTACAAATCCCCTTCTCTTTCTTATCTTTCTGTCCATCATTACTCCCCCGTGTTTGCTGACAAACAGACATACTGAGACATACATAATGAGATACATACTGTAGATACATACATACATACGTACAGAGAGACAGTCGACAGATAGGCAGGCAGGCAGGCAGGCAGGCAGGCAGACAGACAGACAGACAGACAGACAGACAGACAGACAGACAGACAGACAGACAGACAGACAGACAGACTCTGCATGCTGAATGATAAAAGCACGAGAACAATGTGAGGCCAGTGAGAGGCTGTTTATTTGGTTCAGAACCTGCCAACACACTGGGCTTCTCTCTCCTCTCTTCCAGCCATTGTGTTTCTGACAAATCTCTTTATGAGATAAATGGGGAGGGGTGGGGGGGAGTGGGGGTATGATCTAATTTCCTTTTATTTAACGCGTATGAAGAAGAAAAGGAGAACGAAGAGGAATTATAATGTGAGGAGAGTATTGTACAGGAAATGTAAAGACTTCAGACACTGGTTTGTACTATTAGCTCCAAAGAGATTAAGCATATCCTCCAAATGTATTTTAAACCCTTAATGTTCTACAGTACATTTAATAACAATTTGTATAAATGTGTTTTTTCCCACAAAATTATTCAATAGACTACTGGAAGTGGTTTAGCAGCATCTCTTTGTGGCACACCTTTACCCTCATTGATCTCTGGATATGCAAATCAGCAACAATCACCCAATGATATTTACCAGGAATTCCAAGTCGGTAGCTTATGTTCTTTCAAGCCATGTCAATAAGATGTGTGGGTGGATTTGTAGAACATATTGACCTGGCCTGAAACTCCTCTTCGACAGTACCAGCCGGCTCTGTTTCAGTATAATGGATAATGTCCAACTCCACTAACTGTGCCTTTAACGTGGACTTAATACTCTCGGGCTTAAGCCGTTTATCAGGAATTTCTACCCCAATTAGCAGGGTACTTGCCTTGCTCACCTTGCAACTGAGCACACTAGACCAGGAAAAAAAATGATCAATACAGCCAGTTCATTCCTCTATTAATTCCATTAACGCCATATATGTTGATCTGGTTTATCTAAAACCATAATGAAATTGTACAGCCTTGCAAAAAAAATGCAAGTATCTTTGAGAACTGAGAAAGTAGGGATACAGGCCTGTCGTTAGTAAAAATTATGTTTGTCACCAGCTTTATATAATGGAATTATATTGAATATTGTCTAGGAATAAATCATATGCTTTGTCAACATTAGCTTCTTCACATACTGTACTTCATTCGATTTCAGTAAATCTCTTCCAAATGCAGATATAGATTCCTCAGTTCTCACTCTCCTATTTAATCTCCTTGTATTCCATCTTCTTCCATGATTACAGTCACGAATTGTGAATACAGACAGCTTTTATAAACATGCTCTCAGTCAGAAGGCTCTACTGGAAGCAGCGTGGTCCAGCAAGAAATATGAATTTCTCGAACACTAAAGGCCTATACGTGCAAAGCACTCTCCATGGTGCTGGATTTACCCGATTGACCAAATCTGTGTTTTGCAAGAGGTAAGACCAAGGCGCCCAGTAAAGCTATGAAGATGCAATTTATATTAAACTACAATTCATGTTTTTTTTCTACATGTGTTACAGCCATTTGGCCTACTTGACTTAGTCTATTGTTCCCTCTTCTAGGCTACTGTACTTTGAATGTTTTAAAATATATTTCCTATTGTTGGCTGCAGTTCAATTAATTTGTATGTGTATATTCTATGCATTTGACTGAGACACTGACAGGCTTGTGTAGGCCTACTCCTGCCATTTACGTTATTATAATTGAATACATTTACATTTTGTACACAACAATTCTATTGTGGTGGAATTCTCTGTTCAAAACTGTCCAATTATTATGGAAATCTGCTATGTTGATTGAAGCTTGAGTCCCAAAGGTCATAGGCCCCAGAAAGAGGTTGAACTTGGTAAGGACCATTGCACACACCTTTTAGATAAGTCTCTAGGTTCTCCCTAAAATAGGTTATTAAGATATAGGTGTTCTAAACTAAGGATAAGTACAAATTGGACTTCTAAAGTCAGCACAGATAATAAAAGTGTTGGGCAGATTCACCATTAGGATAATCTCTGGTCAGGGCCGATACTGTGGGGGTCTGTCTCTCTGGGGAACCACAGGTGGGCAAACATGAAACCTTTTAGATTTAAATACAGTCTTAAAATGACCAAACTTCCCCCTTGCCTGTAAACATTCGAACAAAAGGCTTTTTGGAGCCCCCAGCCAAATGGTTGGAAGTAGCTGGGGGAGGATGAGGCAAGCGTCCGAGATTCTATTTCAACCATTGATAAAATCTTCCTTGAATAGATTTACATACAGGTGTCACAATACAGTGGGGGCAATAGGCCGTTTGGTCATTTAGGACATCTAGCAAAAGCTCATTCTCTAAACAGACTCCCCGGCCTGGTGCCAACACCCAGCTTTTGTCTATATTCAAAACCGGTTTTCCCAACATTGAGATGACTAGCCAGCCCTATAATGGGGGGGGGGAAACTCCTCCGGTTCACAAAGAACATGGAGGAAAATACATTTGGACAAAAACAGAGTTAAAGTAATATTAGACATTTATACTGTACCAGACAATAACAGAATAATATAGATCTGTTTAAGATTAAGTAGAAAGTTTATGGCCAGTTGGACACTGAATTAGATAACAAGGTGGGTTAGAATAAGGGCAAACTAACTTCAAAAATATGCAGTAACTAACTATAGGATCAGTAATAACTGTAAAACCATAACATAGAATATAGATTATCTTGTATTGATCTTAGGACCAACAGTCAGCAAAATCAGGTATAAAGGAGATTCTTACATTTGAATTAATACATAGGCTAACTTAGGTATTTAAGTCACTAGGAAAGTCTACAAAAGTGTTAAGCTATTAGTTTATTAGAGTTAGAAAATATCCCGGGGGTTTTAAGATAGTAAGATTAATCTAAATACCTTTAAAAGCTAAAAATCCAAAACAATATATATTTTAAGGACGGCCTCTTAAGTAATGTCTGACGGCCGGTCTACTCAAAATGGCCGCTTTTAGGGTTTCAACCAATGAACCGCTCTCTCTTTTACAAAAAACCTCCCCGCCTGCATGGGCAGAGGGGGAGGAGTTTAAGCTTTAAAGCTAGTGGTTTAGTGAGAGAGGAAAAAGGAGAAGGACACAGAAACGGAACAGACACAAGAACACACCTCCCCATTCACACAGAGGACGGCGGAACCAGCAGGAACAAAGGAACACACGGAGAAGAAGCTGGGAACGAGAACAGAATCCTTTGTTGTCAGCAAAACAACAAAGACAATCAACAACTACCATTCTTTAATCTACTTTCTTAGTCTAGTTTTGATTGCAGACGGCATAGTGTCTAGTGATCACGACTATAGCGTTCTTTGTTTTAATTGAACCAGAATTCACTTGTTACTTTGAATTAAAAACAGATGCTGATACAACTTCTCCTCTTCATTCTCCTGCATAGCTGCCGTCGAACAAGGCCAATTACCTGGTCTTTTGAAAGTACAAGGGAATTGGTACCGGACAAACACACAATGCAGAGTAGGTTAAGCTGGTTCTGGATATCAGAACAGAACCATAGACCCCTTGATACTTCACTATGACACGTCTTTATGATTGTAACGAGTTCGGTGAGAGTCTTACCGGTGATAGAAGGCTGCCCCAGTGAGGACCATGGAGTAGTCATTGGTCCACTTGGAGGTGTAGCCCCAGCGCCTCTTCGCTGTGTCCCAGTAGTGACTTCTGGCTGGGTAGCCCACGATACGCTCTGGGAAACTTCTCCACACGATGAAGGCAAAGTCCACCTGAAGGAGAGACGAGGAGAAGAGAGGAGAGGGGAGGGCAGGAGAGGAGAGGGAACGGGAGGAGAGAAGAAGTGAGGAGAGGAGAGGAGAGGTGAGGAGGAGAGAGGAGAGAAAAGGAGATGACAATAAAGGAAAGGATAGAGGAGAAGAAAGGAGCGAAGAAGAGAGGAGAGGGAGGAGAGGAAAATAAAAGAGGAGAGATGAGGTGAGGGTGAAATTGAAACAGGCTGTAAGTGCTGAGGGGACTTGAGTGATAACAGAGACTAGAGTGCTTGATGTCAGCTTTCAGTCAGTCACTGATCATGTTCTGTTGGAGAATAACCTGGCAGGACACTTCAATGAGTAATGAAAGTATATTCAAGTCAGTCACTAAAGTAGCCTGACAGTGAGAGAAACCTCTGTGTGCATGGTGATCACCACCTCAGAAACCACCAGTAGGACAGCCGAAACCCGACCAATCTTTCGCCCTCGACTAAAGACACACTTCTTCAATCTATTAAAAAAATACTTAAAGAACGCTAACCTTCATCCTGTTCTCTACTATCATGCACTCTTCCTAATATACTAATGCACTAATATTAGGAAGAGTGCATGATAGTAAAGAACAGTATGAAGGTTAGTTTATTTTTTTAGACATATTATGCCTCTACTACTACTATGCACTTAACACTACAGCACTCAAGTTTCAACACTGAACATTTTAATGAACATTGTTACTCAGCTGAAAGAGTTGTACCCTTCCTGCTGACTTGTCGTACAGAACTCAGTCTTCTAAGTTGGATAAAAATATTAGCTAAATTACAAAATGTAAACCAAATAAATACTTCTCTCCTCTGCCTCCCCTACTCTGTCTAGTGTCCACACACACACACACACACCACACACACACACACACACACACACACACACACACACACACACACACACACACACACACACACACACACACACACACACACACACACACACACACACACACCTCTGGCAGCTAAGGGTCAGGTTAAACTACTACCACAGTGATCCATCTCATTATATATACGCTGGTGCTGCTAATGCCATTTAAAAACATTACACACATTCATGAGCCACCTAACAAGAAACACAGACTTGGTAGGTTTTATTTTAATTCATATTCCTCCTGGAGGTGAAACAATGTAAGTATGAAATCAACATTGTCAGTCGACCATGGAGTTACTCTTATATTAAAAAGCCCCATTAAAAACAAGATGTTCTCTCGCTCTCTCTCTTTAATTTTCTCACGCATGCAGATGTGCGCACACGCACACACACATGCACAGCCATGTGAAGATAGAAAGTAAGAGGAGGGAGACAGGAGAAACAGAGAGAACAAGAGAGAGAAATAGAGAGAAAGAGAGAGAGAGAGATAGAGGGAGAGAGAGAAAGAAAAGGAAAGAGAGAGAAGGAAAGAGAAGGAAAGAGAGAGGGAGAGAGATGAGAGAGAGTAATGATGAAAGAAAATGGTGAACGAATAACGAATATTTTAAAGAATAATATATTCAATGTTCTCTCTTCCACTCTTTTTTCCTCCTAACCTTCTCTCTCACCGCTCTATCCCTCCACCTCTCTCCTTCCCTCTCCATATCATGAAACTACCATGGGACCCATAAAACGTTCCTTAGACAAACCTTGTCTTGTACTGCTATAAAATGTAATTGGGAGTCTGTTGGCAGATCAATAAAACATCATCTGGATGAAAGACACATCAGATCTCAAGGCTTGATGGGCCTCATAATAGATCAGGCATTTTACCTGCTGAGGAAGAGAGACAGGAGCTGCACTTTAAAGACTGTAAAAGAAGGAGCACTGATTTAAAGCCACAATCTGGAATTTATCTGACAATATAAACCGTGGGTACTGTATTTGCATATTATGTGAATCCAAACAGTGACTGAAATATTATAACTTAAAATAAATGGTTGTGTAACACAAGACCCAGAACAAGTAGCGACCGCTTTTAACACCTACTTTGTTGAGTCAGTAAAAACACTAGCCAGCTCCCCGCTCACTGATGTTCTACATGCAACACCAGTTGATAAAACACAACCCGTTTTCTCCATGAATGCTCTGAATTCTAGGAGCAGTCAAAAGCTGTGAGTTAGCGCCACTGCTCGACGACACCAGCTTGGGGCTGATATTCCGCGAAACTAAAGACAAAGGCCGAGAAAGCCTGGAGGTGTTGAGAGAGCATTACATCGGGCGAGGAAGACCCCGAGTCGTGGCCCTCTACATAACACTAACGGGACTGAGGAAGGGGCACACAGAGACGGTGATCGAATACGTCATCAGAGCTGAGCAGTCCATGACGGCATTGAAGAGTGCAGGAGAAGCACCAAGCGATGGGCTAATGATGGTGATGAGGGGACTACCGGAGCTGTACAAACCGTTCACACTCCTGGTAACACACGGTTCAGCGGACATGACGCTGGGACAGTTTAAGGCCAAGTTAAGAAACTTCGAGGCCTCAGAAGATACCCACCCAGCCGCCGCGGAGGTGGGAGAGAGGGTGCTAAAGGCCCGAGCGACGCCAAGGGAGAGGACCAGAACCACGGCGGAACTGGCGTGTTGGCGATACGGAGAGAAAGGCCATCGGAGAGGCGACTGCACAAAGACTGTCTGGTGTAGCTTCTGCAAATCCACAGGGCACACAGACAGAGGGTGCATGAAGAAACACGACCAGAGCGCGTAATACGCGCATGGACAAGATGACGGCCATGGACGAGACGGCGGCCATGGACGAAACGGCGGCTACGGACAAGATGGCGGCTGTGGACAAGATGGCGGCAGCGGACACGATGGCGGCGACGGTCGACGTGAGACGGATCGAGACGACGCCCGGAGAATAACGGGACAAGAAGACTTCGCTTTCGGGGCGCGGACAGCGTGCATCGCCAGGCCGGCACAGCTGCAGCGGGCCCAGAGGAAGGGACTGATCGTGGACACAGGTGCGTCGTCCCATGTCATCAACGACAGGAGTCGGTTCAAGAACTTTGAAAACACTTTCCACCCGGAGAGGTACAGCATGGAGCTGGCAGACGGGAAGCGCACCTACGGGTTGGCGCAAGAGAGAGGAGACGCACAGGTATGCCTCACAGACAGTGGGGGGCGCCGGCGTACAGTGACGTTAAAGAACGCTCTCTACGTACCATCGTTCCCACAAGGACTATTCTCTGTAATAGCTGCTACTGCAAGCGGTGCCAAGGTATTCTTCGATAAAGGTAAAAAATTTCATGTAGAGCCTGACGGTACACGGTTTGACATAAAGATGTACCAGAGAGTGTATTAATGACAACGACAAGTGTAATGATAATAATGATATGTGTAGCGTGACGGCCAGTCACAATATTCAGACATGGCACGAGATTATGGGTCATTGTAATTACGAGGATTTACTGAAACTGCAAGCAGTGACAGAAGGCATGCACATTGAAGGTGAAAAGCGTAACAAAAAATGTGTAGTGTGCAAAACGGGGAAGTTTACTCAATCGAGAAACAGAAATCCCACAGAAAAAGTAAAGGCACCACTTGCACTAGTTAACACGGATCTAGCCGGTCCAGTAAGCAACGAGTCCATAGGAGGTTTTTGTTATGTACAGTCTTTTACAGATGTGTGCACAGGAGCAGTGTTTGTTTACTTTCTCAAAGCAAAGAGTGACACACTCCAGGCCACGGAGAAATTCCTGGCAGACGTAGTAGCCCCTTATGGTAACGTAGGATGCTTGAGGTCCGACAACGAAACCGAGTTCACAAACAGAGAGTTCCAATCACTGTTGAGAAGGTACAAGATAAGACACGAGACGTCATGTCCATATCCCCCACACCAGAACGGAGTGGCAGAGAGGAAATGGCGCACCCTTTTCGAAATGGCTAGGTGTAAGCTAGTAGACAGTAACTTACCTAAGAGCCTATGGCATTATGCGGTGCAAGAAGCCGCTTACACCAGAAACAGGTGCTTTAATAAGCACACGGGCACCACCCCGTATACAGCACTGACAGGAAAGAAGTGTAATCTAGCTAGAATGCACCGATTTGGATCAGTGTGTTATGCGTACCTGCAGGACAGGGGAAAGCCCGAGTCCAGATGTGTAAAAGGACTCTTTGTAGGGCACGACAAGGGAAGCCCCGCTTTCCTAGTTTATCATCCCGGTAAAGGGAGAGTGCAGAAACACATGCTAGTCAAGTTTGTCACAAAGACAACATGTGAGAGCGAGACACAGACAGAGGAGCCAGAGCTGGACTCCAGAGTAAGGTGTGTAGAAACAGAGACACATCAGCCCAGTGTACTTAGCACGGTCGTGCAGGCAGACAGTCAGCCACCCCCAGAGGGCGATGACGAGGAGCACCCGAGGGTGACGTCAAGTGCCCCAAGCAGTGGGAGGTATCCCTCAAGGGAACACAAACCCCCAAAGTATCTGACAGACTATGCCCGGAAAGGGAGTGACAAGGATGACAGTACACTTACCACTGTTGATTACTGCTACAGGGTAGTCAGTGGGGTACCCCCGACCTTTAAAGAGGCCACAGTGTCCCCCGAATCAAGTAAATGGGAGAGAGCAAGGGATGAGGAGATGAGGTCCCTAGAGGACAACCACACCTTTGCTCCAGCCAAGTTACCAGAGGGCAGACAGGCAGTGGGAGGGAAATGGGTGTATTCAACCAAGTTACCAGAGGGCAGACAGACAGTGGGAGGGAAATGGGTGTATTCAAACCAGGAGGGTATTGAAGGCCACGACAAATACAAAGTATGGTTCGTAGCTAATTGCTTAAATGCTGAAGGAGGGTACTCCATGCAGGAGGAGGATACTCCAGGTTTAAATACGGGAGGAGTAGAATCCAGGTTTAAATACCTGAGTAGAATCCATGTTTAAATACTGAAATGAATCCTATGTTTAATTCCATGTTTAAGTACAGAGGTGGATGATTTACCATGTTTAAATACAGAAATGGATCCCATGTTTAAGTACAGAGGTGGATGATTTACCTAAATGATAAATTTTCTAAATGATTTAATTATGTGGAAAAGATCCTGAGATGTTTTGACTGATGTAAGAGATGTATAGAAAAGCTGTGGGTAGCCTCATTTGTTAGACAACCTGTACTCGCCCTAACCTATGTTTTGTAGTGAGTAGAAATTGTCACAGTATTTTGCTGACCCCACAGAGAAGCATTGAACTACATCAAAAACATGTTTTTCGTTACCACAGAGGTGCAGCAGACGAACAGCTGTGTTTCAGAAAGGGCAGCAAGGGTTTAGACTAGAGCTTAACACAATGGGGACCGGCCACGTATATATACGTGTTTCGAATCCATGCGTTGTGGACCAGAGGCACGTATATAGCCGTGGCAAGTTGTTATTGTTTTATTCCATATTAATAACCGGATCAAGATCCCCGATCGACTCTGCAGATCTACCCTCCTCTGTGGAATCGGCAACATGCAATACCGGCCATATCCTCTTAGGGGCGCCATCGCTCCACTGCAGTATCATTGTGGGCGAATGGAATATTTTTCTTTACCCTCCAACGGAGTATCATATTACTCTGATCCCAAATGAACATCATGCACCGTGTATCACGCTTCGAAGCGGAGATTTCACCATGGAATAAGGGGATTTATCATCAACCAATGTACATATCGATCTACCAGATGCCGATCGATAACGGGGAAATGCTGCCGGGTATCACACGGGGCTGATGGTAAGACATTTATCACCTAAATTACAGCCGGATCAGACATTGTTGTGAGACGCAAGCATTCGATCAGTGAATGTGGCTACTTACACAGACTAATCAATAATACTAATCGACGTCCCCCGCCGCCCCCCTTTCATCCATAGATGCTCTGGGATAGTCCGGATCATAAGTAGTTTGTGTTATTTCATTAGCATATATAAAACGGAAATGCTGTTGAATATAACGTTAGTAGCCTTTAGCTCTATAACTTGCTTTCCAGAAAATAGATACGAAATCTGCGATAAAGCTTATATTCACGGCGCTATAAAATGACAACCTACTGATGGATTTTTTTTCTTTAAGCCATTTTGAAGGGACGGTTTATGCACTCAATTGACAATGAGAATGGACAGATAGCAACACTATAAAGTATAGATATAGCTGTTAGAAAACCCACATGTTTGTTTACATTCCCCGGTCCTCTAGCCACTAATTAGACTAAGCCCATCGGTCGTCAAAGTGTTAAAGCCCACAGTGATACTATCAGCCTGTGAAGCCGAGTATATGTTTCTAGCTATGACAATGCAGAAACGTGTTGATCTAGAACTGCTCGAAGTGATGGAGATAACATTATGAATATATTGCCTATTATGTAGTAGGTAGTTGGAATGTATCCTCTATACCGAATATTGTGTTTTTGAAGATGAGGGGCGTTTTGTTAACATCATTTAAAAAATGGTGAACACCTATGTATATATGAAGACTGTTGTTTATGAGGGCAACCAGGGAACCATTGTGATTGCTAGGAACCCAATGTGCCGACATAGATGTAAACATGTCGATATAAAATATCATCTCATCAGATCTGTCATCAGAGAAGAAAGAATGACACTGATTTATTGTCCAACGGACGACATGTTAGCAGACACTATGAGGAAACCTGTTCCAAATTGAAATTGAAGAGATTTGCAGAGGTCATGTTTAACACTTTCAGTGCCACCAGGGGGCGCACGATTTAGTGCTTGAATGCCACCATCGGCGCCAATGTGAACGTTAATATCGCCTAATCTATGTTTTAAATTATGGCTATGTGTCTAATCTGCCCGTCGCTTATGAAAGAATCATTTTCCAGTCAGTGTTGTCAAGGCAGATTGGTTTTTTATCGCTTAATTTCCATTTGAGAGCATTTTGAAAAGCACCCGTTTTCAGGTGAAAAACAGCCCATTCTGTGATAATCGCCTTTTACTGGAATATTCCAGAACGTTGATATTTGTCGGCCTATTTATGAATAGTTTTCAAATAAACGCTAGATGATCGATAGAATATGTGCACGCACGCACGTTCGAGGCGCGCGCTGATAATAGCTGCTTTCATTTCCTCATGGATTTTACAGTGAAACAGCTGGAGCACATATCACAAAAAAGCTTATATCTTCATGAAAACGAGTCTGATTATCCTAACACTGATAACATAGATTCCTTACCCGACATCAGATGGTATCCAACTGGTATTGTAACTGAGGGGTACAATTCCCTGACTGTATTGAATAAGTATGGTATCATTAAACCACTACTGCGTTATGTACATTACTACTGGCCATACAGTACACATGTATATGTGATGAACACCCACACAATAACACGGCTTAACAAGGAAAGTACTGTTTGTAATATTTATTAGAAGAGCACCAAGATTATCTTACATTTATTAAGATTGAGAGTTGCGCTTGTAAGGCGAAGAATGTGCATGAATAGGTCAAGAGCGTAAGTCCATGAGCATATTACGAAGGGGATAATTAATACCACCTGTAGCATAAGAATTATATAAGGTACACTCGTAGGTCAGCTGGAGATACTAAGGGGGGTTCCCTCCGGTTGTAAGCCAGCAGGGGAGAGGAATGTTCGGGAGCAAAAGTCTGGATCAACGAGGAATCAATAAGCTCCAGCTACGGGAGGCGGTACAGATACTCCCCTCGATCGGCAGACGAAAGCAGCAGCTATAATCCAAGTATGCGGGACAGCATGGATAAAAACCAGCCAGCCTCTTCCTAGAGATGGGCTCGAGTGATGCTCCTCACGGGTAAATCCCACACAGCAGCGGGGTAGACGGTTCTCTGCTCCAGCAGCCACGGTACCAAAGCAATAATCCAGCCGGAAAAGGCTCTGCATTCACCGGTGTAGATTCTCCTGTTCACGGTACTTCACATTAACTAGGTCGAACTTGATGTTATTTCACTAAGCTCCGACACTTTTACTATCCTATTCGCACGCGGTTATAAGTGCTCTATTTAGATGCAAGGTTGCTCACTTCACTTGGTCGTTGACTCGTGATGAAGGCTTTAACGTTTGAGGGTAACTAACTGCTGTATCCACCTGCAACGTATTTATACGTAAGGTGAATAATCTAGTGCCAACCTCAGTTCTGTCTCGTATTACTGCGCAAATCTGGGCATGTTGAGACATGTCTTAGCGGTGACTTTGAACTAGACATTGGGGGTATGGCCGTGGCGCCTAGGGGATCGCTGTCCAATAGGAGAACGAATATTATGGTCTGGCTTGTACCTAGGTAAAGGGATATTCCGTGTATATGTACAAAGAATATACAAGGGATATCAAACGATATACAAATGTTATACATGGGATCTCAAGCAATAAATATATATATTCGGTTTAATCTGACCCTTTGTAACAGGTATATTCCAATTCCTGATCACCATTCGAAAAAATCGATAAGTGTATAGATCTAACGTGTATACAGTAGAACTCATGATCCGCGGGGCTCAGAGCCCCCTGAATGAACTCTGGTACTCCGGCTGCATGGGTGAGAAGTTAAATGTGGACTGGAATATTTTTTTCCCCCATCCATTTTCATTGAGTCCACTCCAAAAGGGTGATTTACCATCTGGGAGACGATAGGGGGCGCTTTTTTCACATCTGATCGCCGGCGGCCCCTGGGTAGGCTAGGGTAGGCTTTATTATAAATTATAAATTATAAAGCGCGTTGGATAAAAGCGCTATATAAAAAAGCATCCATTTACCATTTACTTAATAAAACTCCTTTCTCATTCCACCCAATGCAGTTCGGGTTTCAAGCGAAGCACTCAACTGAAACAGCAAACTGCTTCTTTCTGGAGTCCATCAATACAAAAATGGACAAGTGTGTCATGGTCGGAGCAGTGTTCATTGACCTGAGAAAGGCCTTTGACACCATCAGCCATGACCTCAACCCCCTCCAATGTACAGTTCACATCACATCACCCCCATTGAAATATGATGTTGGGGTGCCTTAAGGATCGATCCTGGGACCTTTGTTGTTCAGTCTGTTCATAAACGACTTGCCCTCTGTCTGCGCTGGCACAACAGTCCAGATACAGATGTATGCAGATGACACAGTGGTTTACGTGCCTGCAAACAACAAAATCCAGGCAGCATACAAACTGAATGCAATTGGAGAATAATCCTACGTTATTCCTACAGAGCGATAATTATTATTATTGTTATATTGTTTTTTTTTATATATTTTTTTTTTTAATTTTTTTTTATTATTGCAAAACAAAACTTATTAAAAGTCAGTACTCAACACACAATGTATAATGAAACTTTCAGTAAAGGTGGTTAAAATATATGCAAGTACAGAAACAGGATAAAACAAAAATAGTCAATAATAACATTTTAACCGTATACAGTGTATATCCAGCGAAGTTACAGTTATATAAATGTTAGTATATAATATACCCCTAATACCTATTTTCTAAAACCCTACACACATATGCTCCAGCTCAAACCCCCCCCTCCCGGACCCCCTCTTGGATAGTACCTCCATTATCCCTCACTCCTAACCAGACATCACCATTATAGGCTAGCTTTTATTCTCTCCACCACTTCTAACCACATTGACATTTTGGATTCATTGAGCCCCAGAATTCTTGCTGTAGATATTTCTTGATATATCACATCGAGATATGTAAGAAACCACACTTTCCGGCACATTTTTTCCGGTTGAAACCAACGTGATGCGATCAGTTTTTTAGCTACTGTGATACCCGATAAAACCAATCTTTTTAGTTGTGGATTCACTGCAAACTCAAAAACATCATTCAATAGCAATACCGCGGGGTGTACAGGTATATTCCAAAATACGAGTATTGATAATTGTTGGGACACATCTTTCCAGAATGCCTTAACTGGTGGGCAGTCCCAATACATGTGCATAAATGTTCCTTCGTCCCCATTTGTACATTGGGAGCATTTGGAGTCTTGTATAAGCCCCATTTTGCACAGCCTTATAGGAGTCAAGTATGTCCTGTGAATATAGTTCAGATTGATTTGTTGATGATCCGGGTTCCTTGATGTAAGTCGGACATTTGCCCAGGCTCCTTGCCAATCAAAGTCATTTTCTAGGTCTGGTATATCCCTCCTCCAGACATTGTCTAGTTGAAGGGTTTCATACGAGGACGTTAGTAATTGGTAATAAAAACCTGATACAAAACCTCCCAATGTATCTCTTTCATAGAAAAATTTGTGGTATCTGTGGTGTTCAATTGGTATGTGTAATGGAACACCGTGAGATCTCATACAAAGTCGTAACTGTATGTAAAAAAGCCATGTGGACTCGGTGAGGTTAAACTTTATGCATATTTCGACATAACTACAGAGGCCCTTGTTATTAAAAATATCCCCTAATGAGTGTATGCCTCTTTCTTCCCATATAGGGAATCTTATAGGTCGTTTTCCCATTAAGAGAGCATTGTTATTGAATATGGGAGTGTGATTATGCCATACTTGAGGGTTAGGAAATTTCCTTTGTGTTTCCCGCCATGTCCTGATTGCATGGGTTATTATTGGGCCAAATTCTCGCTCACAATGCTTGATTGAAAGTTTAGTGTATGCTATGTCTTTCAATCTCTGTGGGGCTACTATGTTTTCTTCTAATTTTCTCCAAGATACCAAAGCCTCGGGGTCAAACCATATCTTCTTCAATGGTCTTAATGTGAAGGCATTAAAATATTGTAAAAAATCTGGGACTGCCATGCCACCGTCTGCTTTATTTCTCTGTGCGGTGGATCTTTTTATGCGAGGTGGTTTGTTATTCCAAATAAATTTGTATGTGGAGGTTTGTAATCTTTTCCAGTAGCCCTCTGGAGGAGGTAACGGAAGCATTGAGCTGAAGAAATTGATTCTTGGTAATACATCCATCTTAACTATTGATACCCTTGCCTGTACTGAGTTTTTAAGTTTTGCCCACCTGTCCAGGTCGTCCTTGATTTTGTTCTGTATTTTTGTGTAATTGTGCTTCACCGTTTGTCTTATGGTGGGAAATATTTCCACACCCAAGCATCTGAAATGTTTGACCATGGGTATCGCACCTGGGAGGGTTGTCTCTTTTTTTGCACTGGTGTTAAGAGGAAGAAAAGCCGACTTAGGCCAATTTATTTTAAATCCCGATAAATCACCAAAGTTCTCTATCAACTTGAGTATAAGCGGCAATGTGTTGTTGGGGTTTTGCATGAACAATATTACGTCGTCCGCATATAAACTAATTTTATGATGTGTGCCCTTGATTACTATTGGTTCTATGTGTTGGGATTGTCTTATAAATTGTGCTAAAGGTTCTAATGATAGATCGAATAGTCCGGGACTAAGAGGGCAACCTTGTCTGGCTGAGCGTGATACCGGAAAGATATCGGAGATGAATGTGCCTGTTGTAATCCTGGCCGATGGGTCCTTGTATAGTACTTTAATCATATCAATGAAACCTTTTCCTAAACCCATCCTTTCCAATACTGCCCATAGAAACGACCATTCCAACCTGTCAAATGCTTTCATAGCATCCAGGGATAGTATCGCCTTAGGTGTGATGTCCTCTTTGTCTGTATCTAGTACGTGCAGTATTCGCCTTATGTTATCATTGATCAGGCGACCTTTTATGAAGCCTGTTTGGTCCGGATGAACTAAAGACGTCATATGCTTTTGCAATCTGATGGCTAATATCTTAGAGTACAGTTTGACATCGGTTCCGAGGAGGCTTAAAGGACGGTAACTACCGCATTCAGTGGGGTCTTTGTCTTTTTTGTGAAGAACTGAAATGAGTGCGGTATTTTGGTGTTCAATGAAGCTTCCCTCTTTGACTGAGTATAAGATCATATTTAGTAATAAGGGTCCAAATATGTCCCAGCAAGAAATGTACATTTCTGATGGGATACCGTCAATTCCCGGAGCTTTGCCGTTTTTCATTCCGGATATGGCCTTCTTGAGTTCTTCTAATGTGATCGGTACTTCTAACTGTTTAGCGTCTTCATCCGTAAGTTTAGGGAGAGTAATTTGATTAAGATATGTGTCTAATTTGTCTTGATCAAAGGTCGTTTCTGAGTTATATAAATCAGAGTAGAATTCTTTGAATGTATCGTTTATTATTTTGGGTTCTGTTACTAGAGCTTGTTGTTTCCTAATGGCAGTTATATCTGCAAATTTTGCATTAATTCTTAGTCGCATGGCTAATAGGTGACTAGGTTTAGAACCTTGGAAGTACTGCTGTTGTCTAGTGCTGCGTATTTGCAATTCCGATTTTTGTCTGTACATTGCTTTGATCTCTGTCTTTAGTATGTTAACTTGGTTATCTAGTCTAGTAGAGTTGTTGTATTTTAAAGAATTAAAAAGCGTTGAGTAAAGCGTTTCCATTTCAGACAGTTTTGTGTTTTGATTTTTGCGCAATATGGAGGTAAATCTATCCGAGAAATCCTTGATCATATTCTTTACCGACATCCATAATATTCTGGGATCTTGCACCGAGTTAGCATTATCTTGTAGGAATACTGTGAGAGCTTCTTTAATTTGTGTAATGAATTCCTTGTTGTTAAGCAGCATCGAATTAAAACGCCATCTTGGGGCCCGGGTAGATAGTGTACCAAATGTTGCTTTCAGGATTAAGTAGCAGTGATCCGATAGCGCATTGGGTGTCATTTCCACTTCATATTTATCAAATATTCTCGGGGATGCAAAGACGTAATCAATTCTGGATAGTGTGTTGTGTCTCGCCGAACGACAGGAGTACTTGCGGGTCATGGGGTTAAGTGAACGCCATAAATCAGTTACTCCTGTTGATTTCGACCAATCTTTTAATGCTTTAGATGAATTATTTTGTTCGCTGGAGAAGGAAAGGTAGGTTTTGTCCATCCTTGGGTTCCAAATGGCATTAAAATCCGCACCTATTATATATGAGTACTCGGGATGGTTTAACATTTCTCCTGTTAGTGAAGTGAAGAAACCCACTTCGTACAAATTCGGGGCATATACCGCTGCCAATGCAATTTTCCTGTTATTGTGTATGATCCTAGCTATAGTTATGCGCCCCTCAGCATCCGACCATACCCCTTTCAATTCGATATTTAATTTGCGTCTGACGACTATGGCTACCCCTCTAGTTCTCGTAGCAAAAGAAGAGTGACTAATATTATGGTATATGTTATCCGCTAACGTATTTATGTCTCCCTCTAAAATGTGCGTTTCGCTTAATAGAGCCACGTCCACATGTTCTTTTTTCATCAGTGTAAGCACACTTTTGCGCTTGTGTTGTTTGTTTATCCCACCGGTGTTCCATACCATTATATTCAAACTAGCCATAGTCTATGCATGTTTTCGTGTAGTTTTTGGTAATGTTTCTGGAGTATGAAGCTACAATAGATGCACATCCAATTAATGAGGTCCCGTTGAGAGCTGAGCTTAAAAACATATATATATACAAATAAAAATCCCCTATTTTCCCCTCACCCAGAAAGTCGAACATGCCTGTGTTCCAAGAACACATCCTCCGCAATTGACTTTCTCCCATGGTCCACCGGATTGCCCAAACTGAGCATTGTAATCCTAATTTTCCTATGCTCATTGCCATAGGATCTAACATTTCCATTCTATTACAATAGAATGTCGCTTTTGGTCTTGCACCTTCCCTTACTGTAATGAAGTATTGTGATAAATAACCTAAAGATAAAAATAAAAATAAAAATAAAAAAAAGAGAATAAACCTTTATCGACATATTCCTTTGAACCCTCCACCAACGTGTGGGGAAAAAAAAGGAAAAGATTGTAGAGCAATATTGACACCTTAATGTGAAGAACATTGGAAAAGAATAATGTAAGTTAAAATATATTTAAAAAATATAGAGTAATATTGACACCTTAATGTGAAGAACATTGGAAAAGAACAATGTAAGTTAAAATATATTTAAAAAATATAGAGTAATGAGAAGAAAAAATTTATTAAAATAAAAATCAATGGAAAGATATAGATAAGGAATAAGAGATAAATAATTATCAACGTGGAGAAGCCACTAGAACCGATTTAACTGATTAGATAAGATAGAAAAGCAGCGCCTTTTAGCGCTTCAATGTGCCTTTAATGGAGTGATTACTTAAATTGTTAGAATAACCTTGCTGTGCTCATACGTTTATGTGTGGTTAATTTTAAAGTATTATTAAGGACTGATTGCACTTCATTTAATTTATTATCTGCTATGTGTATGCACACCGAATGTTATTGTTAGAGTTGTATGCTTCGTTGTCATGGTGCCTTATATTCTAGAAGGTTGTAGAATATACTAGTGCCTAGACTATTTTACATTCCAGAATGATCTAAGAGACCCAGGGCATTTGAGCGATAAACCTAGAATATTCCAGATAGATCTTTTTGCATTGATATTTATTTGTCCCCTCAGAGACCAAAGATTGAAATTATAATGTATTATGAATCGTATTATACACAGTACACTTTGTTATAGACGACTTGCATATCGTTTGCTACTTTGATGAACACAACAATGTCATTCCAACACTGGTGGAATGACCTCATTGATGAACACAATAAAGTCATTCCAACACTGGTATATATTTAGAGAGAGGCTTAACTGATTCCGGCATTTTCGTCATGCTTGGGGTTATTTGCTGCATTTTGATTCAGGAAATCCTCAGCTTCAAAGGGTGTATATGGACCTGACCTGCGGCCGTTGGTGCCCAAGAATGATAACAGCGCCGGATATGCTAGCCTTGGCTTGTAGCCGGCTTTGTACAGCTTTTGCATCACTTCTTTGTATGGTTGACGTCGGATGATGGCCTCTCTGCTCAAATCTTCGTAGATAAATATTGGTTTATCACCATACTTCAGCTTCCCACGTTGGTTGCGAGCATATTTGATGATGTCATCCCTTGTTGTAGTTTTCCGCAGAGTGACAATGATGACTCTCGGCCCGTTGATACTTTGCCCCTGGGAACCAATTCTGTAAACTTGTTCCACTTCTGGCACTTTGTTTGGATCGGAGTTTTCCAAAATCGTTGATAACTCTTTTGGAAAGTTGATGTCTTCGCAGTTCACTGCTTCATCAAGCCCCACAATGCGGATGTTATTCCGCCTGTGGTAACGATGGGTTTCTAGTTGCCTCTCCATCACTTCGTTTTTAAGCAATTTTATTTCCCTCCGATATTCATCTTTAGCTCTTTCCATCTCTTCTCCCATCTCTGTCAAGCTGCCTTCGTTTGCTTTGACTGCTTTTGTGTTTTCTGTCACCGAAATCTCCACTGTCGTGATTCGCACGGACAGCAAAGTGACTGCTCTCATAACCTCTTCGAATTTAGTATCGATGTGTTCAGCGTGTGCGACCAACTGTTCTTCTACGTGTGCTTTGAAAGCGATCATCTGTTCTTTTATCAGGGTAGTCAGAGAGTTGAAGTCGGGCTGTGCAACTGAACTGCTTGTGTCAGTTGATGTTGTTGGAGCAGTGAGGGATCCGATGGATGATTGTGCTATTATCTTCTCAAAATCGCCTGCTTTTTCCTTCACGGTACTTTTTTCTGATGTTCCTGCTATGTTGTCATCTGTTGTCTCCATCTCGGGGCCAGTTGTCCTTGGTCCCTGTGTATTCTCCTCTATATTCCCCGCGCCGGGGAATATATATATATATATTATATATATATTATTTTATTTTTTTAGAATTTTTTAAACATAACATAAAATTAGATATACAAGCATTAATTAACACTTTGGTCGCCAGGCTTATATTCTTAACCCTTAGAAGTCAACGGGGCTTATTGCTCCCGTGGGCGGAGAACAAAAGAATTAGAATCTCTCACAAATGCTCAGGAAGTCCCGTTTTTCAAAAATCTGTAAAAATAGAACAAAGACAATTTCGAGTGCATATAGTGTAATCTATATGTATCCTTACTTGCTAAACATAATACGACTTGTAAATATGTTTAATTCTTGCTCAATTGTATAGTTCTAAATATCCCTGTATTCCCCCGAAACTACAACGCGTCACGTACATGCACG
>NC_140169.1:95666136-95732616 GCF_963971535.1 Notolepis coatsorum | reverse complement strand
GCGCTTAGCAGGCGCCCCGACCGAACTGTAGGAGTCGCTGTTTACAACGACCCGGACCCACCCCGCCAGCTTCTCCCACCCTCTGATACAGCCAATTGTATCAGTGCAGACGGCCAGCCAAGCTGGTGACAACCCCGGAGCTGTGAGCTGGATTCGAACAGGCGAACCAAGCTCACAGCTCCGGGGCTGGTGACGAACGCAATCTCCGCTCGACCACCTAACCGCCCCTTTGTATTACTATTGTAATCCAAAAGTGATATATAGGGTTGTTCATTGTACAATACAATTGATACAGTTGATGTTTCTTGTTGATAATTATTCTCTATGTGTTTTTAATAAAATTGTGTGATATTCTATTCCAGTTGTCTTTGGTCTTGTTTTCTCTGGTTATGATCATGTTATTAGTGTGTGTGTGTAAAAAAACTAATTAATAATATAATTATTATAAATGTCGCTCTCTCTCTCTCTCTCTCTCTCTCTTGAAATCTACAGTTACACATTGCTGTATTTAGTGAGGTAAATGAGTACAAGACATGTTTCACAGACACACACACACACACACACATACACACACACACATACACAGACAGACAGACACACACACACATTTACATTTACACATTTACACATTACATTTACATCTAGTCTAGTTTGCTTATTTTTTTTTGATATGGTACAGTACTGTAGATACAGACACAGACACACACACACAGAAACACACACACACACAGGCTAGGCCTCCTGCTGGGTCCATTCACTGGAATAACAAAGGAATGACTGGGCCTTTGCTCAGGTGTGAAATGTATCTAGTGACAATGATCACATTGAATTCTGGGAGTGTAGTTCTCTCATCAGATAGCTGAATGAACTTGATTCTACTTCAAGTCCTGTATTGAAAAGGTGTTAGGATTTGACCAGAATGTTTGATAGGACATTGATTGAAAACTATCGTCTCAAATTTGACAATTGATGGCTTATTTTGAAGGTATGAATCTGTAATTTTATATTATGTAACAAAAAAAAGGGGGAAATTCTCAGGAGGAGGAGCTATTTAGGTTAGACTTCTAAGTACCATCCTCCGCCAGCCCTATTTGTCTATGGAGAAGTTCCCCTTCTTTGCAGGGCTATAACTTTTTTAATTGTATTGCTAAAGTGACATTACTATGGCCCATTCAACATCAAGTATCTATTGTTCAGGGTGTAGCAACGTTATACTTTTTCATTCACATATTCATACTAAAATACGGTCTAAAGTATAAGTATGTTTTTATTGTTTTCTGCAGCTTTCTCCAGAACGTGATTTATAGACCTAAATGCATTATATTGATGATTGTATACAGTTTGATAGCAATCTGCGCGAGATAAAGAATTTCAAATGGACGTGCTTCTAGAAGTCACTACTGATCATCTGATGTTGACCGGATGGCGGGTGGGTCGTTTATAATTCCGTGGCCAACGTTAGATGATTTATCTAGTGTGGGTGATATGATCATCAGAGCAGTTTATATCGAACACGTTAAAAAATAACGCTGAATCTTACCGTAGCTTCCTCATAGCGTTGGGCGATGAGCGTGGAGCAGAAATATTCCTATTATGGGATGTAGAAATATGCGTTCCATTTCCAGGTTGTATAATAGTATATACGTCCAAATCATGTTGTTTATCGAGTTATTGGTAACGGATTGCTATCCGTTGTGTCTAGCTCGAGTCCTGGGACTATTAGCGAGTGATCGGACCGAATTGGAATGAGCACCAGCTTCCATTTCCTGTTTCCGCTCTGGGCGATCCGCCGATCGGCCACCAGATGGCGCTCTTGAACCGTTGGAGAGTTGAGAGGGGATCAACAGTAGATCTCAAGTCTCCGGGGGAGAAATATGATTTCGATCACAGATTTTTGAAATATTGATATCAAAGACGTGGTACGGCGTCTTTGGCAGAATGAGCATGGCGGGGAATGACGTGGTACAGCGTTTTTGGCGACCATAGTGTTAACAGTACACATCCAATGAAATCACCATTCAAATAAATGTAGTATACGAGATAATACTTGCTAACTAATACCCTACATACATATGCTCTCGCTCGCCCCCCCCCCCCCGGACCCCCACTTGGATAATCCATCCATTATCATTCGCTCTTAACCAGGCACTACAATTCATATGCTAGCTTTTATTCTCTCCACCACTTCTAACCACATTGCAATTTTGGTTTCACTGACACCTAAAATTCTTGCTGTAGATATTTCTAGATAAATCACATCGAGATATGTAAGAACACAAACCTTCCGACAATTTTTTTCCGGTTGAAACCATCGTGATGCTATCAGCTTTTTAGCCGCTGTGATACCAGATAAAACTAATCTCTTTAGCTGTATAGGGACTGCAAACTCAAAAACATCATTCAACAGCAATACAGAGGGGTGTACAGGTATATTCAGAATTAAGAAATTTGATAATTGCTGGGACACTTCTTTCCAGAATATCTTAACTGGTGGGCAATCCCAGTACATGTGCATAAATGTACCCTCATCCCCATTTGTACATAAGGAGCATCTGGAGTCTTGTTTAAGTCCCATTCTGTTCAATCTTATAGGAGTCAGGTATGTCCTATGAATATAGTTAAGATTAATTTGTTGATGGTCCGGGTTATGTGACGCAATTCGAACGTTTGCCCAGACTTCTTGCCAATAAAAATTTTCCCGACTCTATACTCCAGTTTATGCACGAATGCGTCGAGCGCCTCTTTACATTGCATGATGTTGGCCTCTGCGCCTTGGAGACGCTTGTTCGTGTCATTGTAGAGAGTGAAGATGTCAGCCAGGTATGCCGTTTTGATCCAGAATGACTGTCATTTTCTCTGAAAGCGCGGGGTTATTCGTTTCAAGAAATTCTTCTATTTTCTCTTGTAGTTCCATGAAGCGCACAAGCACTCGGCCCCGTGATAGCCAACGCACCTCTGTGTGCAGCAGGAGCGTTTGGTGTGCCTCATCCTCGCATAACTGCGCAAATAGACGCTTGTTGGTGGGGCGTCCTTTGATGAAATTAACAACTTTGACTACAGTTGCGAGTGTTTCACTGAGGTCGTCACAGTTTTTTGCTGGCCAGTGCCTGGCGATGGATCATACAGTGAAATATTATGCAGTGGGGGGGCCTTCTGTTTTAAGCGACTGTTAAATCCCTTGTTTTTTCCCATCATTGAGGCAGCTCCATCGGAACAGCATGCAACTAAATTATCATAAGAGAGGTTTTGGGACATGAAGTAAGAATCTACTGCAGTAAAAATATCCTCACCTCGAGTGGTGGTAGTAAGGTTGACTGACATGAGAATGTCCTGCTTCAGATCCTCATTTTCGATATACTGCACATAAACGATGAGTCAAGTCAAGTCAAGAGTTTTAATTGTCACGGCATACAGGTATACAATGAAATGCGGGTGGTCTTGCCCGCAACGATGTGCAATACAGTGGTACAACATATAATAGAATCAAAAAATGAAAAAACAACATTGTGCAGTAAACAGGTAACAGGTAACATGGAGTGACATCTCAGTATCTGTACATAGTTATTTACAGAGCATGTGGGACATGCTAGTTAGCTTTGGTAGTGCAATACACTGTTACTGTTATTCTAATTTAAAGTGTCCTTTCCTTTGGCCATAAGTGTGCGTGTGTGCGACATGAGTGTGTGCCCGCTCATGTTAAAGTGTTAAGTGGCTGCTTGTGTGTGAGCGTGCACCGCGTACGTGTCGTGTGTGTGTTCATGTGTGCTTGTGTGTGGATAGTTCAATGTTCTGAGCACTCAATGTTCATTGTTCATGGCTCTGATGGCCTGGGGGAAGAAGCTGAGCCTAAGCCGCTCTGTCCTAGTAGCTGGGGTTCGCAGGCGTCTGCCTGACCTCAGCAGCTGAAACAGGCTGTTATTGGGGTGGTGAGGGTCTTTCATTATCCTGCAGGCTCTGGATTTGCACCTCTTGTTGTATAGAACCTGCAGGGGGGGTACAGCCTCGTCTGCGACAGTTGTAGTTTCATCAAGTTGTATGGCAAATTGACCCTTTAAGCTTTTCTGACAGCTGCTGCTCACAATCACTTGACATCTTATCAATTCGGTCTTTCACTACATTGTTCGAGAGTGGTACTGATTTTAGTTTATCCGCCACCTGTGGGCCGCACAGTTTCTCAACCATTTTGATGCAGGCTGGTTTGATGAGCTCCTCGCCAATATTGTGCGGTTTCTTTGCTTTTGCAATTAAAAGCGAACACTCAAAGGAGGCTTCTATTATGTTGAGACAATGAACACACAACCGTGTGGTTTCATTACTTTATTCGACTGACTCTTAGGTTACAAACACCAGCCCTACCTCGAGCGCTAACCACGCCCGTCTATTAAAGGCACAGTAGCCTACAATGTAACTGCTAGTATGTCACAACCTATACGTAGCATAACAGGACATAACATTTTCCCCCCCCTTCCCTCTTGCAACAGCAATAGAACATTCCAGTCCATGAACAGAAACTGAACACTTCAGTCCACCAACCTGTGGCATTTACCCAGTAACATAGTCCCCATGCCAAGCGGGTGGAGCCCTCACCCTCTGAGGGCGAGCAGGCTGGGGAGCAGGGTCTGGTGGTTGTGGTGGGTTACCTCCCACCCTGGTTGCTTCCAAGCGGGGCTGCCAACTGCGGGTTGCAGCTTGGCTCATGGATGATGCAGGCAGTGTCGGGGCACCCACCTTATGCAGGCGGTTTGAGTGCCAGCGAGAACCATCATCTAGTCTGTAGGTGGCCGGACCCAGTTGATGGGTCACTCGGAGGGGTGCTGACCAGTATGAGCTCAGCTTGTTCTTGCGGTTGGCGTGTTTAATCCTGACCCAATCCCCTGCTGACATGAGTGGGAGTCTGTACTCTGTGAGAGGCATCATACCTCCGTTTCATCTGAGCCTGTGAGCTTTGGACCTGATCTCTGGCCTTCTCGAGCCCAGGGCTCTCGCATGCAGGGGCCGGTTCAGCTCTCAAGCAGTCTAGTGGTTGTTTCATTTCTCGCCCAATCATGAGCAGAGCCGGAGAGACCCCTGTGGTGGAGTGCTTGGATGCCCGGATGGTCAGGAGAGTTTGGGTGAGTGCAGCGCTGAAGGTTTTCCCCTCCTCCAGGCAGGCTCCGATTCCATTCTTCAGAGATTTGTTTAGGCGTTCAACGCCGCCGTTACTTTCAGGATGGTAGACCGACGTCCTGATGTGCCTGATGGACCTCAGTGACAGGAACTCAGAGAACTCTGCCGAGATGAATTGAGGCCCATTGTCTGTGGTGACGACACTGGGCAGGCCCCAGCGCCCAAACAGCTTGACGAGGTTGTCGGTGATGCTCTGTGTGGTGATGGAGCTGAGTTCGATGGCTTCTGGCCACTTCGAGTGTAGGTCGTGCACGACCATCAGGTAGCGGGCATGTGCCGGGGCCCCATGAAGCTCTCCGCATAGGTCAACCTGAATGTGCTCCCACGGCGCGGACGGCCACGGGGTCGGGGTGAGGGGTGCTGTAGCCGGCTGGCCCGTTTTCCCACTCAGCAGGCAGCAGGTACAGTTGCGCACCAGCTCCTCTACGTCGCCGTCTATGTGAGGCCACCACACTGTGTCTCTGCAGCGTTGTTTCAACTTAACCACCCCCAGGTGGCCGTCGTGCGCCATGTGCAATACCCTGGCCCTCAGCGCCTCTGGTATAATAGCGCGGTGACCGCGGGCGAGGCACACCTCCCCCCAGCAGGAGAGCTCGTCGCGGACTCGGCGGTAGGGGAGCAGTCTGTCCTCCACCATGGCTGGCCAGCCGTCCTGGATATAGGCACGGAGATTTGTAAATGTCTCATCTTCAGCCGCAGCCTGCTGCAGCTCAGCCAGCGTGACTACTGCGCTGAGCGGTCCATGCAGCATGTGGACCCAGTCCACGTCGTCCTCCTGTTCAGGACTCGCCTCACCCGCCTCTTTTGTCGTAGAGACGGCTCTTGAAAGAAGGTCAGCTACCGTGTTAGAGCGCCCCGGCATAAACTCGAGTCCGAAGTTGTACTGATTCAGCCTATCAGCCCACCTCAGTAGCCTCATAGGCTTGTGCCCCGCCCCTCGGGTCGCCAGCAGCGCTGTCAGAGACTGATGATCTGTGCGAATGGTGAACGCCCTGCCATACAGGTAGACATACCAGCGTTCGCAGGCCCACAGACAGGCGAGGGCCTCCCTTTCCCCCACCGAGTATTTCTGCTCGGCTGGTGTGAGGGCCCGAGAGGCAAAAGCCACTGGACGCTCTACCCCTCCATAAACCTGGGATAGCACGGCGCCGAGCGCCACCCCAGAGGCGTCACAGGTGACCAGGGTGGGCGCGGTCAGGCTGAAATGCGCCAGTGTTGGCGGGGACGTGAGCTGCCGTTTGATGACGCGCACAGCCTCCCGGCAGGCCGGGGTCCAGTCCCATACCGCATCCTTGCGTAACAGCTGGCGCAGAGGGGCCGTCGAGTCAGAATAGTGTGGCATGAACCGGAGGTAGTAGGCAGCCATGCCCAGAAAAGAAGACAACTTGGACGGCGACTGCGGGTCCGGCAGGGACAGGATTGCTTCGGTGTGGGACATGATCGGGGTGATACCCTCCCTGGAGAGCCTGAACCCCAGGAACTCGACCTCAGTAGCTCCAAAGGTACACTTCTCCGCGTTGAGTGTGACCCCGTTTTGCTTGAAGCGCTGGAAGACCTGCTCCAGGCGAGCGTCGTGGAGTGCAGCGGTGGGCGCATGCACCACCACATCATCCAAGTAGATGCTGACCCCCTGGATGCCAGCCAAAATGAGCGACATTATTTTCTGAAAACAGCTTGGGGCTGATGACAGGCCAAAAGCCATGCGCTTGTACCTGAAAACCCCCACATGTGTGACAAACGCTGTGAGGTCCATACTGCCCGGTGCCAGGGGAACCTGCAGGTAGCCGTGACGTAAATCCATTTTACTGAAAATCGTGGAGCCATGGAAATGGCTAGTCAGCTCCTCCGCTGTGGGGAGGGGATACTTGTCAGGGATGATGGCTTTGTTTACGTCTGTCAGATCGACGCATAGACGCAGTCCGCGCCCCCCCCGTTTCTTGGCTATCACCAGGTTGGACACCCAGGGAGAGGCGTTGATCGGTTCTATGACGTCCTCCTTCACCAGATGACGAATCTCCTCCTCCACCGCATCACGGAGGGCCAAGGGAATGCGCCGCAGCGGCTGAATGACGGGTCGGACAGACGTGTCCACCGAGGGCTGGTGCACAAATCTAGTCATACAGCCCAGGCCTTCGAACAGTGTCGGGTGATGGTCAGGCCAGGACGCGGTGACCTGCAGGACGCGTAGACCCCCAGCGTCGGTCAATGTGAAGTCCAGAGCATGAAACAGGTCTAGCCCCATGATGTTAGCCCCTCTCCGTGTGAAGTAGAACTCGGTGTCAGGGATGTGTCTCTTTTTGTACTCCACAGGTAGGCAGGCTACCCCTAAAGTGGTGATCGGGGCGTGGCCATACCCCGACAGGGCGTTTGCTGCTGTAGTCAACGGCACGTGACTGAAGAGCCGGTCATAAGTGGACTTATTCAGGAGCGACACTTTAGCCCCTGTGTCCACGAGGAGTGGTATGGAGGCCCCACCCACACGACATGTGCAATGACTGAATGAGGCCTGTGGGCTTTGTACTGTATTGATGGGAACAGCCCCAGACTGTGCGTGATCAGGAGGAGAGCGACACCAGCGCGCAAAATGGTTAACCCTGTTGCAGTTACGGCAGCGCTTGCCTAGAGCAGGGCAGGACAGGTCCCTGGTTGCATGCTTAGGGGAGCCACAGTTACCACAACGCCTTTGTCCATTCTCCCTCTCCCTCGGCGCCCTGTCTGCCACTCTCTGCACATCGAAGTTGTCACCGTCTGCGCCAGCTGCCTCCTGGGCCACGTTCTGAACTCCGGGTGGAGGTGACGTCACAGGCTCATGCACCGCGCGGGAAAACTTGCGCGCCTCAGAGATAGCTGTCTCCAACTGTTTTCCAATCACCACTGCATCAGCTAGTGTCATGGCGTCTGGCTCTAATAACAGTCTCTCCCTCAGTTGAGCACACAATGTTCTTTCAATCAGCTGGTCGACTATGAGTCCATCCTCCAAGTTCCTAAAATCACAATGCTTGGCTAGCTCCCGCAGGGCAGACACATATTGCGAAACAGTCTCACCAGACCTCTGTGCTCGCTGGCGGAACTCAAACCGGTACATCCGACGGCTTCTTCCCGAGCTAAAATGCGACTTCAGAGCCTCGGTAGCAGTAGAGTACTGATCGTCGGCTAATGTAAGCGTAGCATAAATCCGTTGCCCCTCCTGTCCGAGGCAGTGTCGCAGAAGTGCGCACTTCCTAGCTTCTTCCAGATCCTCCAGTCCCAACGCCAATAAATAGTCCTCCAATGACGTTAGCCATCTAACCCATGGAACAGCTGGGTCACCGGGAACAGGTAGAAACGGTGGTGGCGGTGGTAAAACGAAATCAGCCATCCTCGTTCGCCAATTATTATGTTGAGACAATGAACACACAACCGTGTGGTTTCATTACTTTATTCGACTGACTCTTAGGTTACAAACACCAGCCCTACCTCGAGCGCTAACCACGCCCGTCTATTAAAGGCACAGTAGCCTACAATGTAACTGCTAGTATGTCACAACCTATACGTAGCATAACAGGACATAACAGGTAGCCTTCTGTAAATCACTGCCACCCCTGCTCCACGCTGCTCTAACATCAACAGGCTTGTTCGCCTTGAGAGACTGTTCTTTCCTCAGAAAAAAGTCTGCATCCTTCCCAACGGTTTCTGGGTGCTTAGTCGCCTGATGTCTCTTCAGCTTGCTGGGCTTCAGGCTCGAGTTTGCCAACTTTTCTCCACAAATCACACACTCAGGTCGTTTGTCTGGTCCCTCAGTGAAGCCCATGGTTATGTAATTATCGCGATTGCTGTAGGTCCTAACCTTTTTTGCAGATGACGAGCTGCCGTCATCTCCTTTTCGTTTGTCACACATGTTGCTGCTGTTCGCGTGTTGCTTATTGACAGCGGAAGAGGCGGCTGACTGCAGCGTGCTACGGAAAGTGATACAGTCAACTGATTCGTGTACTGTTAACGTTCAAAAATCATGTCTAGATGTTTATTTATTTATCTTTTTTTTATTGTAGTAGAGAGACTATTCATGCTTCTGATGATACAAAATATGCTAATTGATTATTTCTCTGAAAGAAAAAAAAAATTACAGAAAAACTTGTGAAAATAGACTTCAAATCATCTGCGGTCTAGCGGACCCCCTGCGGTTCCTGGCGGACCCCAGGTTGGGAATCGCTGCTCTAGCGGTTCAAGAGCTCCATCTGGTGGCCGATCGGCAGAAGCGCCAAACAGGAAGTCATGTGGATGAAGTGGTGATCACCCATATTACTTCCGGGCACTCGCTATAGGTCCCGGGACTCGAGCTCAACACAATACATAGCGATCCGTTGCCAATAACTCGATAAACAACATGATTTGGACGTATATACTATTATACAACCTGGAAATGGACCGGGTATTTCGACATCCCATAATGGAAAACTGTCTACCCCACGCTGATCGCCCAACGGCCCGAGGAGACTGGGGTGAGTTTTAGTGTGTAAATTTACCGTGTTCGATACTAACTGATCTGATGAACATATGACCCACATTAGATGAATGGTATAACGCTGCCCACGGAATTCTAAACGCCCCCTCGCCCATCCGGTCAACATCAGATGACGTGTAGTAACTTCCAGAAGTACGTTCAGTTGGAATTTTTTATATCGCGCCGATTGCTATCAAACTGTATTTCATCATCAATATAATGCATTTGGGGCTATAAATCACGTTCTGGAGAAAGCTGCAGAAAGAGATGAAAACATACTTATACCTTAGACCATATTTTAGTATGAATATGTGAATGAAAAAGTTTAACGTTGCTACACCATGAACAATACATATAGGACCTTGAATGGGCCCTAATAATGGCAATCTAGCAATAGAATTTAAAAAGTTATAGCCCTGCAAAGAAGGGGAACTTCTCCATGTTAAATAGAGCTGGCAACGGATGGTATATCATGAATTTAGCCTTAGGCAATCAAAGTGTTAATGGTAGTTATATCTGCAAATTTTGCATTGACTCTTAACCGCATAGCTAGTAGGTGACTTGGTTTAGAACCATGAAAGTAATGCTGTTGTCTTGTGCTACGTATTTGTACTCCAGTCGAACCGAGTAGTTGTATTGTAAAGAGGAAAATAACGTAGAGTAAAGTGTTTCCAGCTCTGCCAGTTTTGAGCAACGATTCTTGCGTATTTTGGAGGAAAAGTACCCGGTAAAATCCTTGATCAATCCCTTTACCGACATCCATAATATTCTGGGGTCCTATACCGATTTCGCATTCTCCAGTAGGAATACAGAAAGAGCTTCTTTGAATTGTGTAATGAATTCCTTGTTTTTCAACAATATCGAGTTAAATCGCCATCTTGGGGCTCGGGATGACAGTATACCAAATTATCCTTTTAGGAGTAAATAACAGTGATCTGACGTCATAGTTATCAAATAGTCTCGAGGATGCAAAAACATAATCTATTCTGGAAAGTGTGTTATGTCTTGCAGATCGACAAGAGTACTTTCGGGTCGTAGGGTTGAGTGATCGCCATAGATCATTTACACCTGTATTCTTAGAACAATCCGTTAATGCATTAGATGAATTTTTCTGATCGTTGGAAAAGGTGGGATAAGATTTATCAATCCCAGGATCCCAAATGGCATTAAAATCCGCACCAATTATAAATGTGTATTCAGGAAGGTTTAACATTGTTCTGGTAAGTGTAGTGTAGAAGTTAGCTTCGTACAAATTTGGGGCATATACCGCTACCAACGCTATTTTCCTATTCCTGCATACAATTTTAGCTATGGTTATCCGACCATCTGTATCAGACCATACTTCTTTCAATTCAATATTCAACTTCCGTTTCACGACTATAGCAACTCCACGGGTTCTCGTTCCAAAGGAAGAGTGACTAATGTTATGATATATGTTTTCCACTAACGTAGCTTTGTCTTCCACTAAAATGTGCGTTTCACTTAGAAGAGCCACGTCAACCTGGTTGTTTTTCATCAGGGTGAGCACGCTTTTGCGTTTATGTTGATTATTTATTCCCCCAGTATTCCAGATCATTATATTCAAACTAGCCATAATCTATACATGTTGTTGTGTAATTGTTGGTAATGCTTCTGGAGTGCGAATTCACAATGGATATACATCCAACTATTGAGGTCCCATTGAGAGCCGAGCTTAAAAACATACATATATACAAATAAACCCCTAAATCCCCCTCCCTCAGAAAGTTGTACAGGACTGTGTTCCATAGACACAACCTTCGCGTATAACTCCCTCCCTTACACCACCGGTTTGCCCAAAGTGAGCCTTTTAACCTTACATTTCCCATGCTAATTGCCATAGGATCTAAAACTTTCATCCTAATTTAATAGAATGTCACTCGTGGTCTAGCGCCTTCCCTTTAATGTAATAAAAATAAATTGAAAAATATACCTCAATTGGCATATTTATTTGAACCTTCTACTAACACGTATATTGGAACCTTCAGAAAAAAGAAAAAAAGGAGAAAAAAAAGAGATTTTTAGAACTAAATTATGTAAATCCCTAAAGCAATTGCTTAAAATATTAAAATAACTTTGTCAGGCTTATACCTTTAGATGAAAATGAGGTTTTTAAATCCTTGTATGCAGTTCGTCCCCCGACAAGTGTGGGCATTAAACCGTTATGAGGGTTTATTGAACTTCCATATCTGGTTCATGTGCATATACATACCGAATGTTATTGTTCACAGGCCTTCATTGTAGGAGTACAGTGTATTCTAGAAAGTTAGCCACCGATCTTGTTTTGTATAAACTGATGTTATGTTCCAGATTATTCTTCCTATCCAAGAGTTATGTCATTCCAGTGTATTCCAGTATATTCCAGTATGACTCTGAACGATCGAAAGAAGAATCCAGAATGTTCCAGAGTGTTCCAAAATGTCAACGTCAGAATATTGCCTGCACAAAAACCAGAAATCTATAAATATAGTGCCTATCGTTTCATATTAAACTATTTGTACCTCAATGATGTCAACAGGCTTATTTGCTGCCGCTTTTGTAGCCGAGCCATGGCAAAGTCATCCAAAAAAAAATAAAAAAAAAATAAGAAAAATAGATGAATAAGCTTGTCATCTGAGACGGGCCGATGGTGCGTCCGGCCCCAAGGGGCCGGTATCATGTTGTGTTTCCTTCATGTAATCTTCGGCGTCTTCAGGCGAGCGTAACCCGATTCTTTTCCCATTTTCCCCCACAATGGAGAGAAACGCTGGGTAGCGTAGGCTGGGCTGGAGTTTCCTCTTATAGAGCTTCTGCAACACTTCTTTGTAAGGGGCTCGTCGGATTATAGCCTCCCTGCACAAATCTTCGTAGAACGACACTGGTTGATCATTATATTTCAGTTTCCCCCATTGCTTACATGCCTCTCTGATGATCGTGTCTCTTATTTCTGTTTTACGCAGAGTAGCAATGATAACTCTCGCCTTGTTGCCGTTGGGGTCCTGGGTACCGATTCTATTACAATGATCCACTAACGGTATTGTGGGGAGGATTTCTTTACCTAGAATTTCAGCTAAAACTGCTGGAAATGTGTCGTCTGTGCATTTGACTGCTTCATCCAATCCCACAATACGGATATTAAATCTACGATAGTGACGTTCGGAATCGAGCAGCCTCTCCATTGATTTCTCTTAGATTTCATGTATCTTCTTCAAAAGCACTTTGTCCCCCTGTTGCATCGCCTCCGCTAGCTCCATGAATCCTTCATGAAAAGCCTTCTTGCTCTCCTCGACTTTCAGTGTAAATTCGATCAGTGTTTTCAACTGCAGTAATACGCTCGGATTGTTGTGCAGCCGCTGTTTTAACCTCTTCGAATTTAGCATCGATATATAATTTAAAAGCGTTGACGTCCGCTTTATCCATCAGTTCCTTTATCAGATTAGTCAGAGACTTGAAATCGGGTGGTGTATTCTCCATGCCTGTATCGGTTGAGGTTGCAGGAGCGTTGGCAGGAGCGGTGGTATTGTTGGATATTTTCTTCTCAATTTCCACTGCTATCCCTTTCACGAAGCTCATCCCCGCCGGGACCGTTATATTATCCTCTGCTATCTCCCTCACGGGGCAAGTCGTCACCGGGACTGTTATATTGTCCGCTGCTGTCTCCCTCACGGAGCAAGTCATCACCGGTGCCGTTATATTGTCTGCTGCTGTCTCCCTCGCGGAGCGTGTCACAGCCGGGGCCGTTATATTGTCTACTCCGTGTCTCTTTCCAAGTTCTTTCTCTTTCTTTGGTCCCATGTTGAATCTTTCTTTCTGTTGATATAGTTAGTAGAAGGTCTTATTTAATATATACGATGAGGTTTAAACACATTAGTGTTGTACAAATAAGGTTTTGAAGCGAAATTAACGTTAACGGGAGCAGAACGTTGACCAAACGTGTCCGCTACATCTCGTTCTCAAACCGGAAGTCATTGTTATATTGTTATAGACATTTTGCGAGTATTATTTATCGTCTGGTACCACCTAGTAGGCATTCACTGGAACGTGCGTCTGAGACTGTGGACAGGTGAGCTTCTTCCGCATCAGCGCAACACGCTATTTAAATGGCACTCGCAGCCAAAGGGCTGAAACGATAAGAGCCCTGTGGGCGATCTAAACTGGCTAACGGTACATTGCATTGTATTATCTCTTGTATGTATGATTATGTTTCTAATTATTGTTTATGTATTCATAGTACATGTGGCTAATGGATGCCGTTTTGTTTCCTGTTTCGTATAGGTAAATAATCTAACTGATGAATACTAACTAATGACTACTAAGATTCGAATTACTATCGACTAATGACTAGCTACCTGATGTCTAATTGACCACCTGGTGGCTGTTTGCTAATGACGTTGGAGTGCTTGAGTGTTTGGATACTACTGTACATCCGAATAAATAACATTCAAGCTAAAGTCGGAATTGTTTCCTTTAGTCCGGATAATACAGTTGGTCGTCTGCACCCTTCCAAAGGGGAGATCTAGTTGACGCACATTGACTGTGACTGACTAGCTATTTGGAATGGCATGCATAGTAAAATGGCTCTCAGAAAACTGTCTCCACCTCAACACAAAGAAAAAAGATCATCCGTAACACCTGACCCAGACGTGTTTTCAGCAAAGGAGAGGCTTGAAGTAGTCAAAGATTTTAAATACCTCAGCATAACCCTAGACTCAAACCTCACCTTCAAAAAGCAGGAAAAAAAAGTCACACAGGCCGTAAAATGTAACATAGCCAACTTCAAATACATCCAAGACTGCCTCAACATCGAAACAGCCAAACTTTACTTCAATTCAGTAATTATGTCCCATCTAACATACTGTATAACCAGCTGGTCTCAGACCTGTAGAACCACCTTCACACCAATTCACTCAGTTCATAAACAGGCCCTGAAAGTGTTGGACAAGAAACCCTTTCGCCACCACCACTGTACCATCCTCAAAAAACATGCCCTGCTAAGCTGGGAAAACCTGCTGAAACTCAGAGATGCCACCCTGATATTTAAAATCCAACACAGTCTGGCCACACCACCTCTCTCACAGTTTAACAGAAAGCAGCAGGTTCACCAGAACAGTAATAGAGGGAAATTTCATCATGCCAGGGAGGAAAAGCACATTAGTAAATCAGCCTTCTCGATTAGAGCTGCAGAGTTCTGGAACACCATTCCATCATACATCCACAGTACTGATACACTCAGGTCCTTCACACACACACTCAAAGCATGGTTGTTTAAAAAATCTGGTCTGGTCCAGCTGCCCAACCACCGTATGCTTGCCCACTACCCTGACTGTACTGATGGTATGTATGTGTGCCTGCCTATTAGGGGTGGGGGAAAAAATCGATACGTAGTAGTATCCCGATACTTTGCGTGGCAATACTGTATCGATATTTAATTATTCATTTAAAAAAAAAAATTATTTTTTTTTCTTTTTGTATAAGGAAGTTGCATTGTTCATTTCAATACCTGTAATAGTACAGTGGTCCACACACACACATGTGCATTCAGTTAAGTTGGAATATGACTGTAATACAAACAGTTCAGTTTGTCAGGTACATGCAACACAGATTACAGTGTTTACATCTGTCTGCTTGTGTGAGGGCTGTGTGTGTGTGTGTGTGGGTCATGAGCAGATAACAGGGACTCTTAACACTTTGAATGCCCAACCCGAGTTTTCTCGGGTTTACCCCCCGCGGGTTGAATGCCCATAACGAGAATATTCGTTTTTTCTATTTTTTATTTTTTATTAGCGATCTGAATTCATATTTCATCAACAGAGTCTACCGTTGGAAAATCAGCCACCCCAGGCGCTCAGATGTGAAAAAAGCGCCCCCTATCGTCTCCCAGATGGTAATTCACCCTTTTGGATTGGACTCAATGAAAATGAATGAGAAAAAAAACCCGGACTCCACATCGATCAGCTTCATGCTGGACCCTCAGAGCAGCGGAGATTATGTGTTTTTACAGTATACGCGTGGGATCAATAAAAGGATCGATTTTTTTCAAATGGCGATCAGGAATTGGAATAATCCATTTGGATACCATCTGATCTCAGGTAAGGAATCTATGTTACCAGTCTTAGGATAATCAGACCCGTTTTCACGGAGATAAGCTTTTCCCCTATAATGTGATATGGCTGTTTGACTCTAAAACCGATCAGGAACTGAGAGAATCGATTTTCAGCGCGCGGCACCAGCGTGCACACGTACACATATACTATCGATAATCTAGCGTTTATTTGAAAACGATTCATAAATAGGCAGACAAATGACAACGTTCTAGAATATTACAGTACGGGGCGATTATCATGGAATCCTCTTTTTTTATGTGAAAACGAGGGGTTTTCTAAATGCTGTGAAACGGAAATTAACCGATAAAAAAACGATCTGCTTCGACAATGTTGACTGGAAATAGGTCATTGATAATGCGACGGGCAGATTAGACACATAGCCATAATTTAAAACATAGATTAGGCGATATTAATGCTAACATTGAAGTGGATGTGGGCATTCAAGCACTAAATGTGCACCCCCTGCTGGGCATTCAAAGCCACTAGACTGCTTACGCAGATATTTTAGGAGAGGGGAAAAATTAAACAGAAAACAACCTTTACAGGTGGAAATCTCAAAGTGAGTAATTAAGAAATTAAATCAAGTCCCAAAAAACAGGACTACTCTCAATAAAGAGGTATAGTATAAAAGTAAATAAGCCACAAGGACACCTCCTAATAAAGGAGTTTATATTGGAAAAAGTTAAACAATAAACCTCCACTAAGGGAGTTTATGTGTAGAATCACGTGAGTAGCCTAAAATAAGAATGACTACCATAAAGCTCAAATCTGAATCAGAGATCAGACTGCACTGCAATATAATGAGCGTGACCAAAAGGACAGCCAACACTAGGAAATGAAAAAGCAGTTGACACTGCAATCTCCAAACTTAAATAGTCTCCACATGGCCATAGGCACAGCTGCACTGCATCAGGTGCAATCAAGCCCACACACCTGCCGACCCATGAGGCAATTAACCACAGGGAACAGGGATTGACAGCTATCCCTCACAGAGACGTGAAATAAAGCAAAAATAGACAGCTGTCCCTCACAGAAAGGTGAAATAAGGCAAAACCCATGACAGCTTGAGAATACCATGTTCTGCAATAAAAATGATTGAAGTGAGATGAACAGACTGAACTTTATTTTATTAGATAAAACATGTTGACAGTTTTATTTTGCAGTAAAAGAAATAATAAAATAATCGCAATACTCGCGATATATCGAGTATTGCGATACTATCGTTACTGAAAACTAGCAACCCTGCTAACGTTGGCATATTTACAGTTTTACATTTTTTATTCATTTATAATTATGAATGTATAACTGTTGATTGATATGCACTGTCCCTGATCAAATAAACGGAGTAAATACTTTATTTTATAAAACAATTAAAATCATTGGTAAACAAACATAGTGCTGAAAATATACACGTTGACTGCTGTTTTGATATGGTTAGGGTCTTTATTCTTGGCTACATTTGAAAAAGAGGTACAACTCTGTACATGCATCTGATAAGCATTATTACTCAGTAGTATTTATTTATTTTATACCCAGTTTAATCACCTGTGCATTGTATGTTACTATTGCACTTTATGGTTACATTTGTAATCTGGTTAGATGTCGAATTTATTTTCGTTGTAATGTAATAATAATAATAATAATTCATTTTATTTGTATAGCACTTCTCAAAAACCAGAAGTCGCTGAATAATGTGCTGTATAATGACAATACATTTGAATCTAATCTAATCTCATTTTGATCAGTCGCAAATTACTTTCTCGCTACCTGTTGAGTATTTTCTGCACACAGTGATGTGGTTGTGTGCCTTATAAGGAGCTGGCAGGGCATTTCTGTATGCAAATGCAGGTGTATGAGAATGCGCTTTCAATTTAAGAATGAGTGACATTCTTTATTCAGGGGGTCGCAGCTGAGAACACTTCAGCCATTTACGAAACACCTTTTCACACGTTCAGGCATCCGGAGGAGAATTTGTTCGAACTACTTCCGAAGATTTTTTGATTGATTGAATAGTTTATTGGTTTAGAATGGAAATCACACATATACATTTGATCACAATATGAAACAGGTATACATTTTCTCCATTTACCAATAGGATTTCATAAAACACAATAAAGCCATAGGCTTGTTTCCATTGTGGTCCTTCATCATTGGTGTCAGTGGATTTATGTACTGGTGTGTGGACATGGGTGTTTGTAGTGTCTGTATGGCAGGATGTGTGGTATACATACAATAATATTCCATTTTATAGACAATAAAAGAATAAAAAAGGAACAACACACATTAAAAACCCTTTGTTCACTACTCCCAGCTTCTGCTACTTATGATCCACCTCTTTATAGCTAATTTAAAAGTGGAGAAGGGGCTTATGGTCTTCAACTCCATTGGTAGTGTCCAATTATCTAGCAGTCTCAGTCAATGAGTCAACTAGATGTCCCCCTTGGAAGGGTGTGGGCGAAATGACTTTTCATGAACCATAGAAACAATTCGGACTTTATAAGAATGTTCGTTTATTTGGACCTTGAAGCCCAGCATCCAGCTTATCCTCTGTTACAATAATCACCAGGTGGTCAATTAACAAGGGGTTTAGCTTGTAGCTTGGTAGTTGGTAGTAGATTACATCCAAGCATTAGTGGATAATGTTAGTAGAGGGCGAAGTGGTATTGGTAATGTTCAACCAGGTCGCCTCTGTTGATAGTTCGTTAATAGTTAAGTTGCCATTTAGCAACCAGTTCTGGTTAGTGTAGTCAGACATTTAGTTAGTCTGTATGTTCATTCAGTCTGACATTAGTCAGTTTATAGTCAGACGTCAGTCAGACGATAGTTAGCATTTAGTCAGTGTTCATTCCAATGCTAGTCAGCGTTTAGTCAATAGTAGTCAGACGTTAGTCAGCGTTTAGTCAGTCAGACGTTAGTCAGTCAGACGTTAGTCAGTCAGATTATTTACCTATACAAAAGAAAGGAAAACAGACAGCATTAATTAAGGAGATGATTGTGGACTTCAGGAGGTCGGGGGTCAAGGACTACAGCCCCCTCAGCATCGACGGGGCACCGGTTGAGAGAGTCAACAGCTTCAAGTACCTCGGAGCCTACATATCCGAGGACTTGACATGGACCACACACATTAACAGTGTGGTGAAGAAGGCACGACAACGCCTCTACTTCCTCAGGCGCCTAAGGAAGTTCCAAGTCAGCCAGAAGATCCTTAAGAACTTCTACTCATGTACAATAGAGAGCATCTTGACCGGCAACATCACCTCCTGGTTTGGGAATAGCACTGCAAAAGACCAAAGCAGACTACAAAGAGTGACACGTTCAGCCGAACGCACAATTGGAGGGGGGCTCCCCACCCTCCAGAACATTTACTACAAGCGTTGCAAGGGGAAGGCTAAGAGAATTATTAAGGACTCGAGCCACCCGAACAACTGCCTCTTTGAACTGCTGCCGTCAGGCAAGCGATACAGGAGTCTCAAGGCGAGCACAGAAAGACTCAGAAGTAGCTTCTATCCCCAGGCCATCAGGCTGCTAAACGAACAATGAATGAACACTACACAACAACAACCACCAAACACACATAGCACACACATCCACACGCACACACTCACTTTAAACAAACACACTGTAGCACCCACTCCACACACTTTATAGCACACACCCACTTTAAACAAACACACTGTAGCACCCACTCCCCACACTTTATATTTATGGATGAAGGATTGCACTACAACTCGTACACCTTACTGTAAATTGTACCTAAAATTGTACCTCATCCCATTTCTGCTTTGCACTAGATAGTACTGTACATTAGTACACTGCATAGTATTGTGTATTGTATATTATATGGTAACTCAGAACATTGTACATATGTCTATACCGAACACTGTGACCTCATTTTCTTCTTCTAAATTCATGCTATATTATGTTATTATGTTATTTGATACTATCTTGTCTAGCACAGTCTCTGGAGCGTAACAGTAAGAAGCATTTTGTATGAAAGTATTCTGTACTTCTGTATGACAACTATTAAAGAACTTGAACTTGAACTTGAACTTAATAACTAGATATATGAATTAAAGAGAATGCGGATATTAACGGCGCATATAATGCTACGTACCGTTGGCCAGTCACGAGTTCGCCCACAGGGCTTTTCACCTTACAGTCTAGACTGAGAGTGTCACTTAAATAGCGCGACGCGCCTGCGCAGAGAGAGCTTACCTGCTCCAAGTCGCAATACGTACTCCAAAGTGCGTCCACTAGGCGGCACCAGATAATAATTAACTCATGCAATAAATGTATACAATAAATGTTACACATGATAATAATGAAGGATAATAATGATAAATATATTGGGAAAAACGTCGGATAATTCTCCACCTCCCACTTAGTTTTCTGAACGTCAGGCTCCTAAAACTATTCAAACTATATAAGTGATCTCGGTCTATATTATTATTCCTTCACAGGGGTACGAAGAATTAAACTATGCCGCATTCACGGTGGTAGCACAAGTGGCTCCCGCGAAAACTACTCAGGCACCACCGGCATCGGGTGATTCTTCACGTTCTCAATCCTGCCAGAAACAGGCGACTTTCGACGTCCTTTGCGCCAGAAACAGGTGTCTTCCGACGTCCTTCTTTGTGCCAGAAACAGGCGACTTTCGACGTCCTTTGCGCCAGAAACAGGCGACTTTCGGCGTCCTTCTTTGTGCCAGAAACAGGCGACTTTCGACGTCCTTTGCGCCAGAAACAGGCGACTTTCGGCGTCCTTCTTTGTGCCAGAAACAAAGCGACTCTAGACGCCCTTTTTTGGTCATTGTTCCTCGAAAGGTAGAAGTACCACCAACCTCCTGACGTCCCTGTGGAGGACGGTGGTGGGGCACACCCCGACGTGACGATCACGCTTGGGATGACCGGCGGTAACGGGAAGGCTATGGCAAGTCCTTACTTCCACGTCCCTGATGACACCCTTTGGGTCAGGGTGAGTCTTTATCACTCGGCCCAGTCGAAACTGGCCTCTGAGTGCGTTCTGGTCCGCAAGCCAGACCAGGTCCCCTTCAGTGACATTCCTAGCGGGAGTGTGCCACTTTTTTCGGACGAAGAGTTCTGGTCCCGCCAGTTGGCTCCATCGTTTCCAGAACCTGTCCACTTCAATCTGGATTGCCCTCAGACGGACGAAGGGGTAGCTAGCGGACTCGAAACCTCCGGGGTCTCCACGGGGCCTTGCATGTCCCAGTAGGAGAGTGTTGGGGGTGATGACCTCAATGGTGCCATCCCGAAGCTGGGCATTGGCGCCAATAGGCCTCTCATTTGATAGATTGGCAGCAAGGTATAGGAGGGTTTGGAACTCCAGGGCCGTGAGGCTCCCTTCTTCGCCTATGCTGCTTAGTGCTCTTTTCAATACTCGCACAGCTGCTTCAGCCGCACCATTCCTATGAGGAGAGTCAGCGGGGTGGAACACCCAAGTCCAATCTGTACCAGACTCTGCGGCTTTCTTCTGTATTTTGTTATTGTCGATATTTGCTAGGAACTTATACAGTTCTTCCAGCGCTGGCTTTGCTCCCACGAAATTAGTCCCTTTATCGGACCAGAGCTTCTTAGGATGACCTCTCAAAGCAGTGAAGCGTTGGAATGTTTTTAGGAAACCTTCAGTCGAGAGGTCTTCCACTATGTCGGCATGTATTGCTCTGGATGCCATGCAGCAGAAAACTACGCCCCAGGCTTTCTTACTTGTTCTCTTTTTCACTGAGTCTTTGATCCTGTAGGGACCAAAGAGGTCCAACGTGGTATACTCGAATGGTGCGGCCGGTTCTGTGCGCTCCGGGGGGAGTTCGCTCATGATTTGACGGCACATTTTCGCCTTGTTCTTTCGGCAGTGTATACACAGGTCAATTGTGCTTCGGGCTACTCTTGGCCCCTGCACGACCCAGGCTTTATCTCTCATGCGCAAGAGGGTTCCTGCAATGCCCTCATGGTTTGCCCTGTGAGCTTCCTCTGCCAGGAGGATGCTCACCCATTCCCTGTAGGGAAGTAAAGGCACCCCAGGCCATTCTTTGGCCATGGCTTGAACTCTGCCATGGCACAGCAAAAGTTTGGAGTCCTCCTCTTTGTGGACCACAAGTCTGTCTAGTGTGGTCAGAGGGAATTCTGCGCCTTCCTGGGCGGCCAGGCATAGTTCTCTGAAGGCGCTTTGCAGTTCATTCACAGTTAATGCCTCCCACTTTAACAATGTGTGGGTTGGCGAACAAGCTTTCGTCGTTTGGGCCTTCCGGGTTTTTACTGTCACCCAGAACTTCAGTGCCCTTCGGATGAAGCCGACGACGTTGCAGAGTGTCTTGAGAGAACTGTATCTCCTTGGGTTTATCTGGCCTACGAGAGCCCCGCCCCAAAGTTTGTCAGGGCTTCTGTTTGGCGAGATAATGATATCTGATTCTTCTTTTGTGGCAGGTTTCTTTCCTTCCTCTGAGCTGGCAAGGGGAAGCATTGTCTTTGCTTGCGCTCTTGTGATAGCAACTGTGAAGGCCTTTCTTTGAAGCCTGCTTACTGCGTCTCTCGCAGCGGTAGAAACTTCTGAGGCTGATTTCATTGGCCATTCCTCTTCGGGGTAGGCGAGGAAGTCAGGGCCGCACTGCCACGCAGAATTCTCTCCGAGTAGCTCTGGGGAGCAGTGGCCTCTTGTGACCAGGTCAGCAATATTGCGTTCTCCTGGTACCCACCACCAATCAGTGACGGGACCAGCCTTCTGGATCTCTCCGACCCGATTCGCGAAGAATGTCTGAAAGCCATAGCTTTCTCTTTGGATGGCTCCCAGCACCGTCTGACTGTCGACAAAGTGGAACCACCTTTCGATTTTGATTCTTCCATGTTTGAGCACATACTTCTTTAGACGGGATGCGAACACCGCCCCGCAGATTTCCGCCTTTACTGGATCACCTCTAAGATCAAGAGGGGCCAGTTTCGCTTTTGACTCCACTAGCCGGGCAACTGCTCCCCCAGACGTCTCCCATCGTAGATACAGTACTGCGCCATAGGAATCACAGCTCCCGTCTGAGAACGTGATCCCCCATGGCTTGCCCAACCAGCCGGCGGGCGTGATACTTCTTGGGAATGTGACGCGGCTCAGGCGAGCATATTCCTTGAACAACTCCACTGCTTTCTCTCGGAGCTCCTCTGATAGTGGCTGGTCCCAAGTGTCCTTGGTAATTTTTCCAGCCTCCTGGAATGCTCTTCTCACTAGGATCACTCCCTTCTGCTTGAGTGGAGTTGCGAGACCAATAGGGTCATACAGTCCTGCGACTTGGCTGAGTAGAACTCGGCGCGTCAGAGGGTTAGGCGTCCTCTCTATGATATTTTCTTCGGCTAGATCTGCTTCCATCCTCATCTTTTGCCTTCTCCGGGAAAAGTTGATGGACGCCATTACGAAGAGCTTATCTTCTCGAACAAGGTAGCCGACTCCTAAAGCCTTGTTATCTTCCTCCTTAAGTTGGTTCGGTAGAACTAGTGTCTCTGGCTTGGCCTCCAGGGTGTCATGCCTCCCACTGTGACCAGATCGGACCCAGGGTTTGAGGTGGAAGCCGCCTGCCTTCAAGATGACTTCGACCCCCTTAAGGATCTTTTCCAGTCTGTGAGAGTCATTGTGTGATACGAGGAGATCGTCCACGTAGCTGTTGTCCACGATGACAGATCTTTCTTCCGTCAGGTGGGAGAACCGAGGGAGGTATGCGGTCTCTCGCATAGCGACTTGGGCGATGCATCCGGCCGGCTTGTCTCCCATGTTCACCCTGACGACGGCGTAATCCTCTATCTCGTCTTGCGGTGAGTCTCTCCATAGAAAACGGTGTACATGAACTTCCTCCTCTTCAAGCCACACTGAGTTATACATCTTTTTGATGTCACCGATGGCTGCATGTTCTCCCTCTCGGAACCTGAGGAGTACTGCACGGATTTGGTTCAGCACATCAGGACCTTTCAGTAGGATATTGTTCATGCTTACACCTCTGTATTCTTGGCTACTGTCCCAGACGATGCGTACTGGAGTGGTGACGGAGTGTGGGTTCGGTGCGGTCAAGTGACTCACGTACCATACTGCTCCTTTCCATTGGTCCATCATAGACCTAGTTAGTTTCACGGCAGCTCCTCTCTCCACCATTTCGTGGATTTGCCTGGTATAGGCTATTTTCCATGAAAGGTCCTTCTCAAGGCGTTTCTCTGTCCTGAAGAAGGTCGACTCCACTGCTCTGCGATTGTTAGGGAGAGATGCTGGTTGTTCCTTCCAGGGGTACTTTGCATCCCAGTGGGAGTCCCCACAGTGCGAGTCTTTCTCCTTGAAGGTCAAGCCAGCCTTGATGATCTCTAGCTCCCGCTCGTCAGCCAGTGTCATTTCCTTTCCTCCGGGAGGACAGTTACCACAGCGACATCCCCCACAGATGGGGTCACAGGCTGCTCCGATGCTGTCCCATTTCAGCCAGTCGAAGACTTCCTTGTTGCTTGTGGCAGTTACTGCCTCTTTCATGCTTTTCCTCTTGGTTAAGTCTACCGTGAGGTCTTTGTATCTTCTCTTTATGGTTGTTCCCATGGAGCGTGCGAAGTGGGTCAATGAATGACGCGTGGTCATTTTTACTTCTTCGAAGAGGTCCGGATGCGCACCGCTCACAGTTTTGCCCAGTGAGCCGTCCCATAGCACCAGATCACCGGCTCTCTCCATTCTTTGTGGGGCCAGGCGACCTTCCCGGGTGCTAATGAGCAGATCAATTGTATCAGGCCGGGTCAATTCTCCTGGCTTGACACATGGGAAAAACGTTTCCAGTCTCTCGGAGTCCACCACTCTATTTACTTTGGCGATGTCCTCAAGGCCGTAGCAGAGCATTTCGTGGGCTCTCAAGGTCCCCTTCGGGGTCCATACTTTTATTGCCACCACATACCTCTTGGTATCGACTCTGACCGCCATCTTCCCAACACCGTACATGACCAGTGTGATAGGTTCGCCGGCCAGCCCGAGCCTCTTGGCGGCTCTGTGTGTGATATAGTTGGTGTCGGAGGCGAGGTCCATCAGCGCTCCAACACAGTCTCCTCCTCTTGTCGTGACGTCCATGAGCATCATGAGGACTGGGTATTCTTTTATGCCACTCTTGTCCAACAGGCTCTTGCTGGCGTACACTTGGGAGGTCGCTCTGTTCGTGAAGGCTTTCTTGAATGCTTCCATTTGGAGCGTTGACAATTTTAGCTCTGTGACCACCTTCTCCTGCTCAGCCGTAAGGCCTCGGAGCCCTTTACGAGCGCCGGGCTCATTGGTTGTTTCGTTCCTGCTCTGTGTCTTGGAGCAGAGGAGAAAATGATGGTTGACAGGGCCGCCCCCCTTTACACACTCATCTTTCTTACAGAGGAATCTTTTCTCGCATGGGCCGTTGGCCCAGTGATAAGCGAGGCATTTAAAGCAAGCTCCAGCTTTCTTCACCTGGGCTCGTTTCTCTAGTAGTTTAGCCTTCTTGAAGGCCGGGCAGAAGTACAGTCTTTTCCCATGTGCTTCCTCTCCACACATGGTGCACGAGTCCCTCTGGGGCTCTCTTCTTACTTCGCTCGCAGTCGTTCTTGTAAATGACCGTCTATCACCTCCCCTGTCGCTCAGCCTTTCACGCTGGGTTGGTCTTTCGCCAGCGTGGGTGGCTCCGATCTCTAACTGTGCTAGCCTCTCGAGGATCCTTTCTTGTCCTTTCAGAAATGACAAGAGTCTGTCAAAGTAACTTGCGGGAGTGACGCCATTCGCGGGGTCACGCTCATAGGAGATCCACTTCTCTCGCATGCCTATAGGCAGTTTTCTTTCTATGGCGGCAACAGTTAGGTGATTTTTGATCACGTCCTCCATCCCAAGGTCCTTTAAGTCGTACAGTGCGGTTTCCACTGCCTGGACCAGGTCAATCATTGGCCTAGGCTGGTTACTCCGTACTGGGGGCACTTCTTCCAGACCTTTGAGGATCAGACTTGCGGTTGTGCTCCTGTCTCCAAAACGGTTGTCCAGGAGTCTGAAAACGTCGTCCGCTGTTCTGCAGCGATCCAGCCCGAGTTTCTTTCTCAGTGGCTCTTCTACGCTGTCAAGAAGGTGATATAATTTGCATACAGGCAATCCTGATGGTTCGGCCAAAGCCTGGAGGTCCTCCCAATTATCCCGCCAGCGCCAATAGGTCCTTCTGTCGCCACAGAATCTGGGCAGATTGATGGCGGCAAGCTTTATCTTAGGTCGGGCCCCCTGGTAGGCTCTGTGGTGAGCGAGACCTTCCCGCGTCGCGCCCTCATCGCCTGATGGCGTGGTCACCTTGTAACTGAGGCATGATAGCGAGGTCAGCGCTCTGGTAGAGATAGGGTTCGCTGCCGGGTTGTCTTACCCATGGGAGCGAACTCCTGTCTGTATACTCATGAGGTCGACTTCTTGTGGTCTCTGTTCCAAGCTGGAGATGGGTTTCTTTCGGGGCCCCCTCGTGGCTCCCGAAAGGTAAGGGAGAGTCTTTGGAAGCGCCCTCTATTTGACTACTGTCAAGCTGAGGGGATGACGAGTGGATGTGAAGGACTTCACCTTTGCTGTTGGTGGACGGGGAAGGTTTGGCCTCCGCGACGCGTTGCGAAACATCATTTGAAATATCAAGTGGGCCGGTTACGTCACCGCCCCTTTCAATGTTGTGTGTCCTTCTATCCTCTTCACACTCATAGGCACATCCATTGTCACCCTTTCCCCTAGGTTCTAGAAGGGTCGACCACTTGTCCATCAGTGCTGCTCTTTCCTCGTCCAAGTGCCTGTACCGCTTTTCCAATTCAGATATGTTGGGAGTCGGGAGAAGGTATCTCCACTCTCTCATCATTTGTTCGAAGGCGTTGAGTCTTCTCTCCAATTTGTTCCCCTCCAATGCTCTCTTGTCTTGGGGTGCCCATTGGGTGCAGAGCCTCTTTGCCTCTTCCAAGGCCTCCTTAAACTCCGCTTCAAGGGGGCCTAATGACGCGGGACCATACCTCCGAGAAGATCTTCTTCTCTAGTGTCACTTTCCTCTGCTTGCTTCCGTCTTTCTTTGCTGTGGCGTCGGCCATCACGGTAGCATGCGCAGTTCCGTCAGCCTCCTCCAATGCTCCAATATAGTCCCCTGTCGTGTCAACGAGCTTCGCAAACTCTATTTGCAGAGCTTTCTTGTCGTTGACTAGCTCCGCTAGCGATGCAGTGTCAACATTGTCAGCTACTTGGTTGGCTCTCCTTGTGAAAGCAGTTTGCGCCGCAGTACGCCTCTTCTTTAGCTCTTCCACATCCACACCTTCCATCTTGTCCCAGTCAGCCGTTGCCCCAACTGGAGCTCTTCTTGCAGCTGAGTCGCTGGTCGCAGGCGGTAATAAACAATGAGGTTAACAGTCAGAAGCACAGTTCGTACAGTTGGCGTGTAGCAGAGTAATTACAATGACACTGCTCTAAGCAGGAGATAATGCTGGGACCGTATAGTGGATCAACGTAGCTTCTTCACTCACTTGAAACCTGGTAATGGCCACAATGAGGGTGAGCAAATAGGATAGAGTTAGTGGGCACCGTTTCAGCCCTTGGTTAATCCATTCATCGTATAGTTTACGGCGTCTGGAGCAACAACGTACTTACACCATTCAACACATCCAAGGCAAAGGGTGTCAATGATAATGTTCACAGCGTTTGGAGCAACAACGTAGTTGCTTGATTCAACACAGCCAAGGCATGGGTGTCAATGATAATGTTCACAGCGTTTGGAGCAACAACGTAGTTGCTTGGTTCAACACAGCCAAGGCATTGGGTGTCAATGATAATGTTCACAGCATTTGGAGCAACAATGTAGTTGCTTGGTTCAACACCACCAAGGCATAGGGTGTCAATGATAATGTTCACAGCGTTTGGAGCAACAACGTAGTTGCTTGATTCAACACAGCCAAGGCATGGGTGTCAATGATAATGTTCACAGCGTTTGGAGCAACAATGTGGTTGCTTAGTTCAACACAGCCAAGGCATTGGGTGTCAATGATAATGTTCACAGCGTTTGGAGCAACAATGTGGTTGCTTAGTTCAACACAGCCAAGGCATGGGTGTCAATGATAATGTTCACAGCATTTGGAGCAACAATGTAGTTGCTTGGTTCAACACCACCAAGGCATAGGGTGTCAATGATAATGTTCACAGCGTTTGGAGCAACAACGTAGTTACTCAGTTCAACACAGCCAAGGCATGGGTGTCAATGATAATGTTCACAGCGTTTGGAGCAACAACGTAGTTGCTTGATTCAACACAGCCAAGGCATAGGTGTCAATGATAATGTTCACAGCGTTTGGAGCAACAATGTAGTTGCTTGGTTCAACACCACCAAGGCATAGGGTGTCAATGATAATGTTCACAGCGTTTGGAGCAACAACGTAGTTGCTTGATTCAACACAGCCAAGGCATGGGTGTCAATGATAATGTTCTTTAGCTAGCATTGGTGGCCAGCAGTGTTAGCATTCTTTGGCTAGTAAGGTTAGCAGTCTTTGACTAACAGGGTTAGCAGTCTTTGGCTAACAGCGTTAGCATTGGTGGCTAGCAGTATTTAGCATAGGATGGCTAATGGCTAGCGTTAAGCATTGGCAGCTAGCAGTGTTAGCAATCTTTGGCCAACAGGGTTAGCAGTCTTTGGCTAACAGGGTTAGCAGTGGTGGCTAGCAGCATTTAGCATTGGTTGGCTAATGGCTAGCGTTAAGCATTGGCTGCTAGCAGTGTTAGCAATCTTTGGCTAACAGGGTTAGCAGTCTTTGGCTAACAGGGTTAGCAATGGTGGCTAGCAGCATTTAGCATTGGTTGGCTAATGGCTAGCGTTAAGCATTGGCAGCTAGCAGTGTTAGCAATCTTTGGCTAACAGGGTTAGCAGTCTTTGGCCAACAGGGTTAGCAATGGTGGCTAGCAGCATTTAGCATTGGTGGCTAGCAGCATTTAGCATTGGTTGGCTAATGGCTAGCGTTAAGCATTGGCTGCTAGCAGTGTTATCAATCTTTGGCTAACAGGGTTAGCAGTCTTTGGCTAACAGGGTTAGCAATGGTGGCTAGCAGCATTTAGCATTGGTTGGCTAATGGCTAGCGTTAAGCATTCACATTGGATGGAGTTCGGCGACTCCACCACTTCAAGCAACCAGCATGTGGGCGGAATACGGCGATTCCAACCCAGTAAGCAGTCAACATCAACGTTTCACTTCCCTTGAGCTGACCGCGTCCTCTCCAATGTGCCCCGTCGCGTGTATCCACTCCGTCCTGGTTCCACCTTGACGTTGAGGGGTATCCCACGCGGCACCTCCTTCTGCGTTCCGTCCGTCCCGTCTCGTCGCGGGCGCGTTCGGTAAATAATTGTCCAATTATCTAGCAGTCTCAGTCAATGAGTCAACTAGATGTCCCCCTTGGAAGGGTGTGGGCGAAATGACTTTTCATGAACCATAGAAACAATTCGGACTTTATAAGAATGTTCGTTTATTTGGACCTTGAAGCCCAGCATCCAGCTTATCCTCTGTTACAATAATCACCAGGTGGTCAATTAACAAGGGGTTTAGCTTGTAGCTTGGTAGTTGGTAGTAGCTTACATCCAAGCATTAGTGGATAATGTTAGTAGAGGGCGAAGTGGTATTGGTAATGTTCAACCAGGTCGCCTCTGTTGATAGTTCGTTAATAGTTAAGTTGCCATTTAGCAACCAGTTCTGGTTAGTGTAGTCAGACATTTAGTTAGTCTGTATGTTCATTCAGTCTGACATTAGTCAGTTTATAGTCAGACGTCAGTCAGACGATAGTTAGCATTTAGTCAGTGTTCATTCCAATGCTAGTCAGCGTTTAGTCAATAGTAGTCAGACGTTAGTCAGCGTTTAGTCAGTCAGACGTTAGTCAGTTGTTAGTAAGTCAGATTATTTACCTATACAAAAGAAAGGAAAACAGACAGCATTAATTAATAACTAGATATATGAATTAAAGAGAATGCGGATATTAACGGCGCATATAATGCTACGTACCGTTGGCCAGTCATGAGTTCGCCCACAGGGCTTTTCACCTTACAGTCTAGACTGAGAGTGTCACTTAAATAGCGCGACGCGCCTGCGCAGAGAGAGCTTACCTGCTCAAAGTCGCAATACGTACTCCAAAGTGCGTCCACTAGGCGGCACCAGATAATAATTAACTCATGCAATAAATGTATACAATAAATGTTACACATGATAATAATGAAGGATAATAATGATAAATATATTGGGAAAAACGTCGGATAATTCTCCAGGTAGGCTATTCCATTGTACTGCTGCTGAATATAGGAATATTGAACTATCCACACACAAGCACACATGAACACACACGACACGCATGCTGTGCACGCTCACACACGAGCAGCCACTTAACACTTTAACATGAGCGGGCACACACTCATGTCGCACACACGCACACTTATGGCCAAAGGAAAGGACACTTTAAATTAGAATAACAGGAACAGTGTATTGCACTACCAAAGCTAACTAGCATGTCCCATATGCTCTGTAAATAACTATGTACAGATACCGAGATGTCACTCCATGTTACCTGTTACCTGTTTACTGCACAATGTTGTTTTTTCATTTTTTGATTCTATTATATGTTGTACCACTGTATTGCACATCGTTGCGGGCAAGACCACCCGCATTTCATTGTATACCTGTATGCCGTGACAATTAAAACTCTTGACTTGACTTGACTTGACTAGGAATGCGTTTGCCTATTTTCCTATTGCATCTCACTGGGACGATGTCTGTAGGGCTCCCCCTGGTGGCGTGTCCGTGTACATCCCTTACCATGTTAAAATATCCACTGAGGTACTGAGGGACAGTATTCCTGAGTATCCTATGTGTTATGTTGAGTTTTATTTGAGAGACCCTCTCCTCAACCCTGAGCCATTTGAGGCTGTTAAAATGTGTCTGTGTAAGGTGAGTCCTGGGATGGAGTTTTAAAATCATTCTAACTAATTTGTTCTGAGCTGTCTGTAGCCTACCTTTCAGTGCTACTGTGATGCCAGTGTACCAGGAGGAGCATGCATAGTCATAATGACATTGGATCAGTGCCCCTGCCAGGACATCCATTGCTGACCTGTTAATATAGGTGGACACTCAACCGAGAAATTGTATTCTCTGATTGATCTTTGTGACCACCTTTTGTGCCATGCTCACCCCTGATAAGGTGTTGTCCAAAATACATCCTGAGTATGTGACTTCCTCCTTTGCTGTTACCTCGATATCTCCTACCACTACCTTGAACCCAGGAGACCTCTTAAGTCGTATGGCCGAGCCAAAAAGGATAGCTTCGGTTTTACCCAGGTGTAGGGATAACCTGTTTTCGACCAGCCAATGACTGATCTTGACAAGCTCTAGACTGAGTGACCTCTCTACTTCTCTTTTGTCCTGATGGGAGACCATGAGTGCAGCATCGTCCGCAAATAAAAACAGTTTACAATCACATGCAGTTTTCATGTCATTGACATATAAAAGAAATAAAAGTGGTCCTAAAATACTTCCTTGCGCCACCCCGCATGTCTGTTTGAGTGAGGAGGATATGGTCCCATTAATTTCCACTACTTGTTTCCTCGGTCTGTCCCCTAAATCCGTCCGGCCACTCGTTTATCGTTGCGGGACTCAAGACACACACCGTGGATATGGATCGTTGCCATAACTCAATAGTCGACATGATTTGGGCGTATATTAGTATTATACAAACCGGAAATGGATCGCCTCGATCCCCATCACATAACCGGGATCTGTTTGCTCCAGTATCATCCCCCATCGCTAAGAGGAAGCTGCCGGCTTATGGTCTTCAACTCCATTGGTAGGCTATTCCATTGTACTGCTGCTGAATATAGGAATGCGTTTTGGCCTATTTTCCTATTGCATCTCACTGGGACAATGTCTGTAGGGCTCCCCCTGGTGGCGTGTCCGTGTACATCCCTTACCATGTTAAAATATCCACTGAGGTACTGAGGGACAGTATTCCCGAGTATCCTATGTGTTATGTTGAGTTTTATTTGAGAGACCCTCTCCTCAACCCTGAGCCATTTGAGGCTGTTAAAATGTGTCTGTGTAAGGTGAGTCCTGGGATGGAGTTTTAAAATCATTCTAACTAATTTGTTCTGAGCTGTCTGTAGCCTACCTTTCAGTGCTACTGTGATGCCAGTGTACCAGGAGGAGCATGCATAGTCATAATGACATTGGATCAGTGCCCCTGCCAGGACTTCCATTGCTGACCTGTTAATATAGGTGGACACTCTACCGAGAAATGTTATTCTCTGATTGATCTTTGTGACAACCTTTTGTGCCATGCTCACCCCTGATAAGGTGTTGTCCAAAATACATCCTAAGTATGTGACTTCCTCCTTTGCTGTTACCTCGATATCTCCTACCACTACCTTGAACCCAGGAGACCTCTTAAGTCGTATGGCCGAGCCAAAAAGGATAGCTTCGGTTTTACCCAGGTGTAGGGATAACCTGTTTTCGACCAGCCAATGACTGATCTTGACAAGCTCTAGACTGAGTGACCTCTCTACTTCTCCTTTGTCCTGATGGGAGACCATGAGTGCAGCATCGTCCGCAAATAAAAACAGTTTACAATCACATGCAGTTTTCATGTCATTGACATATAAAAGAAATAAAAGTGGTCCTAAAATACTTCCTTGCGGCACCCCGCATGTCTGTTGGAGTGAGGAGGATATGGTCCCATTAATTTCCACTACTCGTTTCCTGCCTCTCAGATAAGACTCCATCCACCTTAAGGATATACTGTTAAAACCCATAGCGTTCAGTTTATATAAAAGTATGTCGTGGTTAACAGTGTCGAAGGCTTTTTGTAAGTCTATTAAAACCATCCCACAGAATTGACCTTTGTCCACCTCTGTTCTAATTTGGTCTGTCAGATATAATAAACATGTGTCTGTGGAATATGATGTTCTAAATCCAGACTGGAGCTCGTACAACAGGTTGTTTGTAGAGAGGTATTCGTTTATTTGATCATTAATGATCCTTTCTATGACTTTGGATATCGCACTAAGATAATTACGTACGCTTTAGATCATGAGATCCAATTTATGTTTCCATAGCTACACGGATGACACACAACTGTACATCTCTGCTGAACCAAATTATGCTGCAGCTATTAACTTCATAACTGCAATAAATAGCAATAAATAAATGGATGAGCAATCATTTCTTAAAATTAAACAAGGACAAAAATATTAGTCTGCCCTGTTACAAAAAGAGAAATGCTGCTGAATAATATGGGGAAACATACTCCTTGGATTAAACCTGGAGTTGTTGTTATCATAGACTCAGATCTAGAGTAAGCTTTAAGTTCCACATTAACAAGGTGACAAAAACAGCATTCTTCCACCTTAGAAACATAGCTAAAGTAAGACCTTTTATAACTCAAAGGGAGGCTATTAACTATAACCAAGAGGAGAGACCACATCAATCCAGTGTTAAGATACTCTGTACTGGCTTCCAGTAAGTAATTTAGAATTTATTTTAACGTCCTCCTCCTTATGTCTGCGGCCTTTGACACGGTCTCCCACTCCATTCTCCTCAACCGCCTCTCTGACCACCTGGGTGTCACTGGGACCGCTCTCACCTGGTTCGAGTCCTACCTCACTGACAGAAAACAGTCCATCTGTAACTCCATCTCCATCTGTAACTCCACCTCCATCTGTAACTCCACCTCCATCTGTAACTCCACCTCCATCTGTAACTCCACCTCCATCTGTAACTCCACCTCCATCTAACTCCACCTCCATCTGTAACTCCACCTCCGCCCCTGCCCCAGTCAACCAAGGCGTGCCGCAGGGCTCCGTTCTTGGTCCACTCCTCTTCACTATCTACATGCTCCCCCTCGGTCACATCATCCGGAAACACGGTCTCAATTTCCACTCCTATGCTGATGATACTCAGCTCTACATCAGCACCTGACCCTCCACTCCTCTCCCCCCACAGCACCTCATCAACTGCCTCCTTGGCATCAAGGCCTGGATGTCATCCAACTGCCTTAAACTCAATAGCAAGAAGACAGAGCTCATGGTTGTGGCCAAGCAGTCACTGCTCCAGAAGGTTGGAGATCTCCTTCTAGAAGTGGATGGCTGCTCAATCCACCATTCCCCAGAAGTCCACAACCTGGGTGTCATACTGGACTCCACCCTCTCTTTTTATTCTCACATCAAAACAATAACCAAATCTGATTCTCCACCTCAGGAACATATCCAGACTCCGGCCATCTCCTTGTGACTCCGTAGCAGAGACACTCATACACTCCTTCGTCACCTCCCGTCTGGACTACTCTAACTCAGTTCTTGCAGGGCTACCCAGCAATGCCCTGAACAGGCTGCAGTATGTCCAGAATTAAGCTGCTAGGGTCAAGTCTTGCATACATTTTAAGATCCTCCTCATCATCTACAAATCCCTTCACTCCCTTGCCCCCCGGTACCTAGCTGACCTCCTCCATCCCTACATCCCACCCCGGAAGCTGCGGTCCTCTGATTCCGGTCTCCTCTCCATCCCCACCACCAACCTGCACACTGTCGGTCCCAGAGCCTTCTCTGTTGCCGCACCCACCCTCTGGAACTCCCTCCATCCAAACAACCGCAATGCTACAAGTTCAAGTTTCTCAAGTTTCAAGTTTCTTTATTAGTTGTCATACAGAAGTACAGAATACTTTTATACAAAATGCTTCTTTCTGTTTCGCTCCAGAGACTGTGCTAGGCAAAAATAGATAAGTATAAAATAAGTATAGCAAGTATAAAATAGAAGTCAAGTACGTAGACAAAAATTTTCAGTATATACATATATACAATGCTCAATGTAGAGTAGAAGTAACTGAGTTACCATACAATATACTATACAGTGCAAAGCAGAAGTGGGATGAGGTACAATTTAGGTACAATTTACAGTAAGGTGTAATGAGGTATGGGTTGTAGTGCAAATTCTTTACCAATAAATATAAAGTGTGCTTAGGTGTTCTAAAGTGGTTAAAGTGGGTGCTGCAGTGAGTTGTATGTTTAAAGTGAGTGTGTGTGTGTGTGTGTGTGTGGATGTGTGTGCTGTGAGTGCATTTGATGGTTGTTACATAGTGTTATTGTTCGTTGAGCATCCTGATGGCCTGGGGATAGAAGCTTCTTCTGAGTCTCTCTGTGCTTGCCATGAGACTCCGGTATCGCTTGCCTGACCGCAGCAGTTCAAAAAGACAGTTGTTTGGGTGGCTCGAGTCTTTGATAATTCTCTTAGCCTTGCCCATGCACCGCTTGTTGTAAATGCCCTGGAGAGTGGGAAGCCCCCCTCCAATTGTGCGTTCGGCTGAACGGGCCACTCTTTGTAGTCTGCTACGGTCTTGTGCAGTGCTATTCCCAAACCAGGAGGTGATATTGCCAGTCAGGATGCTCTCTATTGTGCATGAGTAGAAGTTCTTAACACTTTCTCCGCCGGAAACGGCTTACGACGTGTTTCAAGTTCATGCGAATTCTGCCAGATCACGGCGTACGACGTTATTCTGATCATATTTCATATTTTCGCCATGGTATTCATATTTCCATCACGGAGGCTGGTCTGATGCTGTCTGAGCCAGCACAACTCTGCAACGCTTCAATACTGCCACCTGGTGGCTGATCGGCGAGTTGAATGAATGAATGAATGAAAACTTTATTTAACAGATTGCAGAATGGGTACAATACAGTACGGCTCAATACACACAATTGTTAAGGGGATGCAGACCTGAGAAAGACGTTTGTCTTGTTTCCATCAGGGTCCCCCATTTTCAATTCATATAGACATTTATGACATACACAACATACATGACATATAGGTATTTAGTACTGATACATTTGTGACATAAACGGTATTCAAATATACAGTACTGTTACCCCTAGATCCTGACAGAGTATATACATATGATGGGGATGGGACTGTACATTAGGAGGGGGTGGGTGGGTGGGAGAGAATTATACATACGGCGGGGAGGGAATATATACATGCGGTGGGGAGGGGACTGTCTATTAGGAGGTGGTGGGGGTTTTGGGCATTTACGGTGGCCAGTTTTGAATTGCAGCCTCCCGTAGGTGCTCTTTAAGAGCGGTTTTGAATGTGGGTAGGGATTCACATTCCTTTACAGCTTTGGGTAGGGCGTATTTATATAACTTTGTCTCAGTCCAGAAGGAATCAAAGTGGCTGATGTAGCCATATCCACAAGCTGAGCAAACATTTTGCAGCCATCCATCAGCACTGTAGATACGGCTAAAAGACTCAGAGCTCCCTTTGAGGGTGGCAATTAGACCAGAAAGAATGCAAACCTTGCCAAGATTTACAATTGTTGCTACTAGGTGTAACTGCCTCTGTGTTCAGTTTAAGTTTGGGTTCCTAACAGTTTTTTTGGTTCCTACCTAAATGCTGCTGTTTAATGGCGGAACTAATGTTGAAGCCCACAGTGTCCGGAGACGTTTTATGCCGACGCACGTGTGTCACAATCTCCGCGGATTTAAGAGATTGATTGATTGATTGAAAAGTTTATTAACAGATTGCAGAATGGGTACAGTACAGTACAGCTCAATACATACAATTGTTAAGGGGATGCAGACCAGAGAAAGACTTTCGTCTTGTTTACACCAGGGTCCTCCATTTTCAATTCATCATAACATATATGACATACATGACATACAGATAGACAGTACTGCTACATCTATACATTTATGACATATCAGATTTGCAAATACAGTACTGTTTGTGATACAAAAGTGTCCAGAAAAGGAGTGTATATACATTTGGCATAGAAACTGTACATTGGAGGAGGTTGGTTGGGTGGGGTGGGGTTGGGTGGGTTGGGTGAGGGCTGTACATTGGAGGTGGGGGGGGGGGGGGGGGGGGGTTGGGAAGGGGACACACACACATTTTACACTGTACATTGGAATATTGACAAAGCCTTACTTGGTCATTTACTGTACAACTAGGTTAGGACATTTGTAGGGGCCAGTTTCGAATTGCAGTCTCACGTAGGTGTTTTTTGAGAGTGTTTTTGAAGGTGGGTAGTGATTCACATTCCTTTACAGCTTTAGGTAGGGCGTTCCACATTGATGTGGCATAATTGCGAAACGTGTTTAGTCCCTTGTTTGAGCCGAATCTGGGTTTTACATGATTTGTGGAGCTCCCTCTGGTGTTGTGATCGTGGTATTCACTGACCTTTGGGAAGTATTTTGACATGTACATGGGTACCTTGGTCGCGTAGTGTATCTTGTAGACCAGGCCCATTGCAAGTTGCTGTACTCTGTCGTCTACTCTAAGCCATCCTAGGTTGTCAAAGTGGGCAGGGGTGAGGTGGGTTCTAGGAGTCAGGTCAAGTAGTAGTCTGACTAGCTTGTTTTGAGATGTTTGTAATTTGTTTTTTAGTGCCTTTGAGGTGCTTTGGTACCATGAGGTGCAAGCATAGTCGAACCGGATATGCCCGTTGGAGCTCGGTCCGTCCCCTAAATCCGTCCGGCCACTCGTTTATCGTTGCGGGACTCAAGACACACACCGTGGATATGGATCGTTGCCATAACTCAATAGTCGACATGATTTGGGCGTATATTAGTATTATACAAACCGGAAATGGATCGCCTTGATCCCCATCACATAACCGGGATCTGTTTGCTCCAGTATCATCCCCCATTGCTAAGAGGAAGCTGCAGTGAGTTTCAGCGTTTTTGATTATTATGATCCATACAAACTGCTCTGATCTATATATCACCCATACTACATGAAGCATTTAACGACGATCACGGAATTATAAATGACCAGCCCCCCCCTCGTTCACCTGCGCATGATCAGTCATAACGTTTAGGACCATGTACAGTTGAAATTTTTTATATAGCGTCGATCGGTATCAAACGGCATTTGATAATCTAATAAATGCATTTATGCCTATATCTCACGTTCTAGGAATTACTACAGAAAACGATAAAAACATATTTATACTCTAGACGGTATTTTCGTATGAATGTGTGAATGAAAAAGTAAAACGTTCCTACATCCTGAACGATAAATAATCGATGTTGAATGGGCCATAGTAATGTCAATTTAGCAATACAATTTAAAAAGTTATAGCCCTGCAAAGAAGGTGAACATCTCCATAGACTTACAGTGCTGGCAGAGATCAAACATCGATGGATATAAGCGTGGCAGTTAATGTGTTAAGGATCTTCTGACTGACTTGGAACTTCCTTAGGCGCCTGAGGAAGTAGAGGCGTTGCCGTGCCTTCTTCACAACACTGTCAATGTGTGTGGTCCATGTCAAGTCCTCGGATATGTGGACTCCGATGTACTTAAAACTGTTCACTCTCTCAACCGGTGCCCCGTCGATGCTGAAGGGGTTGTAGTCCCTGACCCCCGACCTCCTAAAGTCCACAATCATCTCCTTTGTTTTGCTGATGTTCAGGGAGAGGCTGTTCTCTTGACACCATCCCGCTAGAACCTTGACCTCCTCCAGGTAGGCCCTCTCGTCGTTTGCAGAGATCAGGCCCACCACTACTGTGTCGTCAGCAAATTTGATGATTGTGTTGTTATTCCGCTGTGCCACACAGTCATGTGTGTACAGGGAGTAGAGGAGGGGACTCAGAACACAGCCCTGGGGGGCCCCTATGTTGAGAGTGATGGATGAGGAGGTGCAGTTGCCTGCTCTCACCACCTGGGGTCTGCCCGTCAGGAAGTCCAAGACCCACTGGCAGAGGTCATAGTTCAAGCCCAGGTCCCTGAGCTTGGCTAAGAGTTTGGAGGGGACTATGGTATTGAATGCTGAGCTGTAGTCAATGAACAGCATTCTCACATAGTTCCCCTGCCTCTTGTCCAGGTGTGATGCTGCTGTGTGCAGCACATGGGCTATGGCGTCCTCCGTGGACCTGTTGGGGCGGTATGCATATTGGACTCATTCAAAACTCAACTCAAATCTCACCTCTTCACCAAATGTATTAATGACTCTGCCTGACCTGATCTCCCTCTGACCTTCCCCTTAGTTTGCCCCCTCCACTGTTCAGCGCATTGGGTCTCATGAAAGGTGCTATATAAATCTAAGAAATTATTATTATTCTATACAAAGCCCTAAATGGAACAGAACCAAGCTACGCCAATACAAAAGTAAACAAATTGTTTGCAGTTTTTGGTATACAACAAGGTATACAACTATAATAGAGGTTTTGCACAGAACATTGCAACCATTGTTTTGTACATGCAATGGAAGAGATAACGGTTGCTATGTGCAAAACAATGTTTGCTATGTGTTGATTATATTAATAATATATACAGCAAAAACATAGTAATTTGGTGTCTTAGTGGATCTTGTAAACAAGTCACAGTATAAAAGTAATATCAATGCTTTTCTAGTGTTTTACCTACTCTACCACTGCACAAAAATGAGGCATCTTCTTTTGAAAGTGGTTACCAATGGTTACAGACAGCCATGTCTGAAATGTCTCAATAGAATGTTTTACCAATGGGTGAATAAGAGCTACAGTAGAACATAGATGTAGGATATAATATAACAAGCCTAATCTGAGTCATATTTCCATAATAACTCTCTCTCTCTCCATTTAGAGCAGTCTGATACTTGCACAGTGCAGAACCAGCCAGGCTGTTTTTAATTACCATGCCATGCTGCCGATAATATGACAGCTATGCTAATATGACATTAACGGCGTAGGCAGAGAATTGCAATAAGGACACTCCACTCCAGCGTCCTTTCCCAAGTGTTTCCTGCAGCTCTCTGGTTGGTGTAATGAATTACATGCTGCTCAACGTCATCTCATCATGAGTCGCTTCGTGCTACAAAAAGTTGAGCACCAATTTCTAGCTTCTCTGTGACTTTGTACTTAAGTTAACACTAGGTTATGATTATCATAAATGGTAAATGGTGCATTTATATAGCACTTTTATCCAAAGCGCTTTACAGTTTTTGTTCCCCACATTCACCCATTCACTCACATGTTCACTGACCGACGGCGGAGGCGACCATGCCAGGTGCCAACCTGCTCATCGGGGGCAGTTAGGGGTTAAGTGTCTCACTCAAGGAGACTTCGACACACTGCCCAGGAGGAGCGGGAATTGAACCAGGAACCTCCTGATTACCAGATGACTGCTCTACCTCCTGAATCACTGGGTTAGGGCTATGGTTATGGTTATGGTTAGGGTTAGGTGTGAGGGCTGTGGGTGTGTGTGGGTCATGAGCAGATAATAGGGACTCTTAAAGTTATACGTAAACGAATAACCACTAACTGCTTACGCAGACGTTTTAGGAGAAGGGGAAAAATAAACAACACAAAACAACCTTTACAGGTGGAAGCCTCAAAGTGAGTATTCAAGAAAATAAGTAATGTCCAAAAAAACAGGACCACACTCATTAAAGAGGTATTGTAGAGAAAATAAATAAGCCACAAAGGCAACTCCTAAAAACAGAGTTTATATTGCAAACATAAAACAATAAACCTCCACCAAGGGAGTTTATGTGCAAAGGGCAGTTCCAAAAGAACAAAAGAAAACACTACCATAAAGGACTCAGCCTTTATAAAATAAAGTGTAAACTAAGCCAGTAGCCGAAAACGAGTATAGCTACAAAAGAAGGCTAAATGCTGAATAGGGCAGCACTACACTTAAATATAAGAAGCCTGACCAAAAGTATAGCCAGCACAAGGAAATGAAAAAGCAGTTGACACTGCGATCTCCAAACTTAAATAGACTCCACATGGCCATAGGCACAGCTGCACTGCATCAGGTGCAATCAAGCCCACACACCTACCGACCCATGAGGCAATTAACCACAGGGAACATGGATTGACTGCTATCCCTCACAGAGCAGTGAAATAAAGCAAAAATAGACAGCTGTCCCTCACAGAAAGGTGAAATAAGGCAAAAACCATGACATTAGGATTAGAGGCAGAGTTACTGTTAGTTGCACACTCGTGAATTTGTAGGAAATCCAACAAAACATTGTAGACATAGTGACATATTAGTATGATGTTAGCTGGTAGTGATAGTTATATTATCGTACTTGGCCATCGCGTCCCGTTCTTAAGCCTATCGAGATATACCTCATCTCATGTACCTATTGTACTCCATCAACGAAAAAAACAAGTACACCTACACCTGCCGGGTCCCGCCCATATGGAGGCGTAGCCTATAAGACAGTAGGCATGGTCACCAAACACTCTTCCTCTATTTTTGTTTCCATCATAACGGTTGCAGTGCACCTTATGTAAACTAGTTGTTATGAAAAGATTATGAGAAATTGCGTAATGTTGAAAGTTACCGGAGGTTTGCTTACCCCTGGAATCTTCGGGGCATGTTTCAGCGACACGTCGGGCCTATTCTGATGTTTCCTCGTCTGGTGACAGCAGATCCAGGAGCAGCATGCAAGGTTGGCTATCGAGCCGGCTTGTACACAGGTACTGTAGGCCCTGTGTCATCAGGCATGGGTATTAGTGTTAGTAATGCTGGGTTGTTTTGTTACACAACCATGTTGTGTGTCGGCGCCAGGGGCGGGATGGTTTGGTGGACGTTTCACTGCAGTAAACGGGTTCCAAACGGTCCTGGAAGTGTGCTGTTAAACAACTAATGAAGCTACATGCTAATGCTACATGCTAACAACTACTGCTACGCTGTTCTAATGTCTCCGCCGTGGGATGTTGTCGCTTTTCCCTCCTCTTGCCCGGTTCATCAATGAAGGTCAGTCGGTAGCTGATGTGGGGGTTTTGCTGAGTCCTATTTACCTTTTTTACGGGTAAATGGGTTGACAACAGGGTAGGTCGTGGCTAGGTAGCCTAGCCAGGTAGCGTTACTCCTGTGTCCCGGCGGGGTTTGTTGTTGTTTGTTTGTTGGGTAGCAGTAGAGCTATACTACTGCAGGATGGGACTTAACGGCGGCCCGTGTTGTGGCTCAGCTGACTGTTTCTGTCCATAGTAGCGTTGAACGCTATGCTATAGTAGTGTAGTGGGCTACTGTTTTGTTCTGTCTCTCTGCTATGAGAAGGTATGTCTATGCTACAGCTTTCTCTTCTCTCAACCATTCATGCTGACGGTCAATCGGTGTCTATTGGGGGAGTAGTGCGGGGGGGGGCTTTGTTTACCTTTTTGGTAAATGGGCTAAGCTGGGGCTGGTGTGCTGTTGTGAATATTTTGAATGAATGCGGGACTGGTTCTCTCTGGTCCGCCTCCCCTTAACGTTGTGTATATGGGCTTGCTCATTCTACAGTATTTTGTGGTGTTAGTTATTTTATTCATTTAACCCCTTCATGGTGCACACCACAGTGGAGGTTGCTGTTTGCAACCACCAATGGTGCTCCGTGTTAACATCAGTCCTTTGCTTTTGACATATTGAAACAGTGCCCCGCCCGGCCGACGCCATGGGTGGGTCGGCCTGGCGAGTGGCTGGTGGGCTGCTAAAGCCTGTACCGCCACGGTATGGAATTGGCAGCGATTAGAACTGTGTTCGAATTGCTGTTTTTCTATCAAAAAAATTGTGTCTGGTGGCGGGGCCTTGAGGGCCAGCCGACGTCGACACATCGCGCAAGGTTGTTGACGTTATTAGCTTTGACCTAGCCGCAAGCTATAACCGCTCAGGGTTCCCCTCTCCGCAGGGGATTTTGGTCTTCTGCTGGAGCGCGGGCGGTATTGTCCTAGGCCCCACACCGTCTCACACCGCGCAGCCAGAAGAGAGAGCACGGCCTTGTCAGCGGCGATGACGAGGCCCTCGACAGGCGGCCATGTTTTTCCCCCGCCAGAGGTATCCTGGGCGTTGAATCGACAGGCCGACAGCCTTGGCGGCCGAGGGATCGGCCATGTTGGATGGGCTCGGCTTGAACAACAAGCCGTCACCATCCTGCCACGAGCAGCCCGCTCTCCGATCACTCCCTCCCCCAACACCAGCGGAAAAAGGGGGCTCTGATTGTTTCCTTTGGCTGCGGGCCGCGTGCCTTCCTTGAAGCGTGGGCGGCCCCACTTTTCGCTTCTCATGGGGACAGGGGCTGACACCCAGTTGATGGCTGAGCCTGGGTCTGTCCATGAGAATGTTGTGCTGTCAAGCGGCTCCCACACCGTAAGCTGTGTTGGTTGAGTCTGGTGTTACATCTGTCAACTATAAGTGTTGTCAGCAGGGGGGCTCGAAACCTTTTAAGGCACACAGTGCGGGCTTCCCCGGCCTCGCCTTCGCCAGGCCAGGTATCATGTTGGTACCTCCCACTCCCGCGAGATCGGCAGTGGTCTGAAATGAAGAGGTGCGCGTGATTTAGGTGGTAGTAATATCACTGCAGGGCTACGGTGTGTAGGCCCATGGGGTCCTCATGCCTTGCATGTCCGGCTGCAGAACAACTCCTCAGCATGTTCTGGAGGGGTGTTCAGTGGGGGGGCTTTTGTCACCTGGATTGATGTCAGCTTCCCCCGTATCAAACCGGCCCTTTCTGTCGGGGTCCCCCCTTGGGTGCGATTGCCTCGTGGGTAGTGTCGGGTTCCGACCCGACTCCACGGAACGCTCTGCTCGCAAAGGTCCGGGGTTGGCTACGCACAGCGGGTGGGACCGGGCCGACTATCTACAGTTCCTGGCGGACCTGCGCCACATGGCGGCGGGTGCGTTGGGAGTGTCATCACATATGACTACGGCAGTACCATATGTCGAGGTGGATGGAGAGAACGCTGAGGCGGGGACTTGTGTTAACACAACCCTGCCTGTTTTCGGGTTTGGTACAGACCCTATTGTCAGGGTCACCAGCAGTGACAGCTCTGGTCAACGAGATACAATCTCTGTGGACGAAGCAAGCCATCGTCGTGGCGTTCTCCTCCCGGTGTTCTCTGGTGCCTGAGAAATCGGGAGGGGGGGGGTGTCAGACCCATGCTGGACCTGTCCCATGGGAAGGTTCAGCATTTTTTGGATCGTCTCCTACCTGTTGAACACTGTCAGGTGGGGGTCTGGTTCTCCTCCATAGACCTGTAGGATGCGTATTCGCATCTCCGATCTTCCATCCTAGGGCTTACCTACTGTACGCTTCCTTTGCAGGGTTAGCGTATGAGTACCAGAGGCTGCCGTTCGGTTTTTTCTCTGGCTCCCCGCATCTTCACCAAGTGCGTGGAGGCCGCACTGGGGCCTCTGCGTCGTCAGGGGTTACGAAGTGTATTCTGCCCTGACGACGTTCTGGTCCTTCGCGGTCAAGGTGGATCATCGGGTCTCGTACCAGGCAGGTCCCTACCAGCCTGGGGTTTGCTGTAGACTGGAAGTAGAGTACTCCTCTTCCCAGTCAACGGTTGGAGGGCTATGGGCATCCCTCTCAGAGCGTGTTGACACGTTTTTCACCGACGCCTCCCTCGCCGGTGACGCGTCGGGCCAACGCAGTAGGGGGCAGCTGGCAAACCATGCTGCCCGGTCTGCGCTACGTTCAATGTGTTGGTATTGAAAGCGGTCCTTCTGGTCCTCAATCGGTGTTGATCAGGACGGACAATACGACGTCAGTGTCGTATATCGACAGACAGGGAGGAGTACGCTCCCCCCGTCTGCACCAGGCGGCGGACGGCTGGCTATGGGCGTCATCCATCTGCGCGGCCTGAGGGCTCCCCACATCCCCGGCAGGGTGAATGTGGGTACAGGTGTACTGTCGCGGGGCGGTCCTCATCCTGACGGGTGGGGATTACGTCCGGACATAGCCAGGCAGGTCTGGGACTGATGCCGTGCCACCTGGGATTCTTTCCCCCATACATCTGTTAGGCAGTTGTTGGGGCGGGTACGCCACTGTCGCACTTACGCGAGCAGATGGCGTATGTTCCAAGAGTGGTGTAAGGTGGGGGGCCGGGACCCAGTCTCCTGCCCCCTGGATGCTGTCCTTAGTTACCTCCAGTCTCTCCTTGATAGACTGTCGGCTTCGACGGTGAGGGTATATGCAGCAGCTATATCCTCCTATCATGAGGGATTTGAGGGGGATGTCTTGTTCAGCCACCCTCTTGTGAAGCGTTTCCTGCTTGGCGCTCGACGCGTTAAGCCGGTGCAACACTCTTTGGCTCCGAGTTGGGATCATCAATTGGTCCTCGGTCGGTTGTCCTTGGCCCCGTTTGAGCCTCTTGAGCAAGCGCCGTTGGAACAGCTGTCGTTCAAGACCGCGTTCTTGCTGGCCGTCACCTCCGCTGAACGCGTGGGTGTGCTTTGTGCTCTCTCGGTACGACCAGAGTGCCTGTCTTTCGTTTACGATTGCGGTGCCACTCTGCGGCCTAATCCTGCCTTCGTGCCTGTAAATATCCAGAGTTCTTCCGCTCCAGGGATATTGTGGTTCAGGCGTTTCATCCGCCTCCTCACGCTAGTGAGTTAGATGCGGGCCTTCACCTGTCATGTCCGGTCCGTGCTTTGGGAATTACCTCAGCCGTACTCAGGACCTCGGGGTCACTGATCAGCTTTTTGTCTGTCACGGTGGTTCTCATGCCGGTAAGGCACTATCGAACAACGCCTGTCCCATTGGTTGTGCGAGGGCATTGCCCTCTGCTACACATTGGCCGGGCTGGATCCCCCTGGGGGCGTCAGGGCGCACTCCACTCGTGGGGTGGCGGCCTCTGCCACTCTGCTGGGTGGGGCCTCGGTGGAGGACATCTGTGCTGCAGCTTCATGATCCTCCCCGGGCCCCTTTGTAAGGTTTTACCTCATGGACATGACCGGGGGTTCTGTCTCCCAGGGGTCTGTGGCCTTTCCTGCTTCCCGTCCTTTGGTAGGGTAGCAGGAGTGTGTGGGTATGGGCCACAGTGTGTTAGGTCACACGTGGTTCCGCCTCTGCTGTGTGTTCTAGGGGTTCTAGTTCCCTCTTGCTCGCACTCAGGTGGAGTTGACTGCGCCCCCCCTTCATTAGGAAGGATGGGGTGACGGGGCTCCCCAAACCCCTTGATGTGGGCTTACGGGTCCTCAGGGGGTGCATCTGTCGGGCCTCGCGTCCGCTCTAACCCATATCTCGATAGGCTTAAGAGCGGGACGCGATGGCCAAGTACGTTAATATAACGTAAGGTTATGTATATAACCTAGTTATATGAGTACTGGCTAAGCGTCCTGCTCTTAAGCGGCCCTGAGTTCCCTTTTTGAGGGATCTTTTACTGGAAACGGGATTTTTGGCGAGGAAGAGTGTTTGGTGACCATGCCTACTGTCTTATAGGCTATGCCTCCATAGGGGCGGGACCCGGCAGGTGTAGGTGTACTTGTTTTTTTCGTTGATGGAGTACAATAGGTACATGAGATGAGGTATATCTCGATAGGCTTAAGAGCGGGACGCTTAGCCAGTACTCATATAACTAGGTTATATACTTAACCTTACGTTATGTGTTGAAGGCATCATTATTAATAATTATTTAATCTTTTTAACTATGTTTTAACCCTGTAGCCCTTTAACCCTGTAGGGTCCTAGTAAACGAAAAGTGCAATACAAATGCAATTTATTATTATTTATTATTATCATAGTGTATTAGTAGTAGGATGTCAGCTGTAGTGAGTGATAGTTATGTGTTGAAGGCATCGTAGTGTATTAGTAGTATGATGTCAGCTGTAGTGAGTGATAGTTATGTGTTGAAGGCATCGTAGTGTATTAGTAGTATGATGTCAGCTGTAGTGAGTGATAGTTATGTGTTGAAGGCATCGTAGTGTATTAGTAGTATGATGTCAGCTGTAGTGAGTGATAGTTGTGTTGAAGGCATCGTAGTGTATTAGTAGTATGATGTCAGCTGTAGTGAGTGATAGTTATGTGTTGAAGGCATCATAGTGTATTAGTAGTATGATGTCAGCTGTAGTGAGTGATAGTTATGTGTTGAAGGCATCGTAGTGTATTAGTAGTATGATGTCAGCTGTAGTGAGTGATAGTTATGTGTTGAAGGCATCATAGTGTATTAGTAGTATGATGTTAACTCCTCCAGATCCCCTCAAACACTTCCCAGATGAGACATGTTTTTAAGCTCCTTACCAGAAGATGGAATCCCCCTGCCTGACTCATCCCAGTCCCCTACAATCCTTCAACCTGACCCCCACTGTCATGCCTCCCACCCACAAAGCTGGCAGCTCCCTGGATCTCATATTCTCCCGTGACTCCAGCATAATTAACACCACAGTAACTCCCCTCCATTTATCAGACACTTCTTTGTATCCTTCTCACTAACTATTATGTTAAACACCAAACCACCCGCTCACACCGCTTGTAAGAAAACAACAACCCTGAACCCCACCGTCATACATGACTAGCGCCCTGTCTCTCTTCTCTCCTTCCTCTCTAAATCACTTGGACGTGCTTTATCCAATCAACTTACTGATTATCTATCTATCTGTTGAGGAGAAAGGCATTGAACAAATTACACAATAATAATAATAATAATAAAGATAATTTGTTGTCTTATTACTGGATCTTGTAAACAAGTCGCAGTGCAACAGTAATATCATGCTTTGATCATGCCTACTCTACCACTGCACAGAAATAAGGCATTTTCTTTCGGAAGTGTTGATCGATGGTTACAGGCAGCCATGTTGGAAGAGAAACAACCACACAAACATTGCATGCAAGGCCTCTATTGGTTTAGAATACCACCGTTTCACGTTATTGACTGAACATCTGGATCTCTCCGTATTTGGTTGGTAAAGCTTCAATATCTCACTGTTTGACAAAACATCAATGTTTCACCTCATTGGTTGACAAAACATCAATATCTCACCTCATTGGTTGAGAGCACAGAGTCCTCATCCAGACTGAGAACAGCGTCTGTGAGGATGATGTCATGAGGGAAGAATCGACTGCTCATCGTCTGAAAGAGAGAGAGAGAGAGAGAGAGAGAGAGAGAGAGAGAGAGAGAGAGAGAGAGAGAGAGAGAGAGAGAGAGAGAGAGAGAGAGAGAGAGAGAGAGAGTGTCATGTCCCCTGTGTCCTAGTGGCGTTGTCTCTGTGTGGGTGTGGGTATGTGGAAAGTGATTACAGAATTGGAACCTGGTGTGGAGGCAGGTCCCTGAGGCATCCACAGCTGCTGGTGATCGGCAATCAACTGACTACTAGTACCCAGCCCATACTGCAAAACGGCGCCAGATTGTATCCAGTCATAATTTATTCTTGTAGCCTGTTTATTCCTGTACCTGTCCTGCCGTGTCTAACCCCGCCTGTCCTCCCTTGTCTCTAGTCCACTACCTGGCTCCCCTCCCAGTGTTCATCCTGTATCCCGGACTACCCTGCTCCTGGATCTCCCCGTGAACTGTCTGCGTCGCCCGCCTCATCTACGAATACGGGAGCCGATCACATGATTTTCAGAAGCTCAGGATAAAAAAAAAATATCGAGAGTAAAAAAAAAAAAAACATGACCATAAACTCATACTGAGGCCTTAGTTTTGGTTTTAAATTACATCATCATTCATTTATTTATTGTCGCACAGAGCAGAAGAATTTGCCAAAACAAACGCATTTCCTTTAATTTACACCGTCGCACGACAGTGACGTATGCCAAAAATAGCAGACCTACAAGGTCACAACGCGTCGCTCCCGCAACACCGGCAGGTCCACCCGATGACCCGGAGCAGCTAGACAAAATGTCAGAAGTTTGGAAGCATTTTAAAATTGAAACCGAAGCCAGTCCAATAGCCAGTTGCAATGTTTGCAAGGCGGACGTTCCGCGTGGAGGAAAGAACAGAGCTGCGTTCAACACGACCAATCTAATACGTCACGTTATGTGACTAGAGCGAGCAAAGGAATGGGGGAGGCGGCTGGTGCTCTGCCAAACAGCTGTATTGATTGCAATGCCTCGCTTGAATGAAGTTAACGTTCACCTGGATGACGTCAACATTCGCTTTATTGTCGGCGTTTCAGACAAATGGAACAAATCATTACGTAAGTCGAACACTGTGAATGTATACTAATGTGCAAAGAGATTGAAAGTTTGAATATTTCTCCTATGAAGCACATTCTCAGGGGCTCAGGGTGAATGTAATGTGAGCCACCGCGCTCAAGGGGCTATTGAGAGGGGCTTGTCTCGCTTCGCCAGTTTCTGACAAAAATGCGTCAAATTGGTTACTAATGTGAAAGATCGGATCGGGGAAGATCGGTATCGGCAGATACTCAAAATCACATGATCGGGATCGGATCGGGAGCAAAAAAATGCGATCGGGACATCCCTATCTACGAACCTCCGTCTGTCGGACTACGCCTCTCCTGGATCATCCCCACGCATCATCTGAGAACCCGGCCTCGTCTTTGACCTCACGCTTGTCCAACTACTCTCCCTTTTTGACATTAAACACCCTTGGAACCTGTCCAGTTGTCTGCTCTCTCTCTCTGCGCTAGAGTCTCACGGCCAAACCAGAACAGCAAGAGTTAAAGAGAAGAGAGAGAGTTAAAAAGAGAGACAGAGTTCAGAAGAGAGAGAGTGATAGAGTCATTGGTGTTATTCCATTGGTATATTGACAATAATTTCTCTCACACACACACACACACACACACACACACACACACACACACACACACACACACACACACACACACACACACACACACACACACACACACACACACACACTATCCCTGACAGCTGTAGAATCTGGCCTGTACGGAGTGGTATCATAACCCTATTCATTAAACCAGGAAGTTATTGTCATCATGTCATCAGCATGGCAGTGAGCCTGCATGTTGCCTGCAGGACAGTTGGCAGGAGCAAGTGGGTGTGGCTAACTATTTGGACATTGGATAGAAGGTTGACTGAGCCACTGTCTCCTCTTCAGAAACAACCTGCTTCCCACTCAGCAGAGCTGCCTAGTACAATCAGTCTGAAAGTGTTGATGACCACTAGGAGCTGCCCAGTACAACCACAGTCTGACACTGTTGACCACTAGGAGCTGCCCAGTACAACCACAGTCTGACACTGTTGACCACTAGGAGCTGCCCAGTACAACCACAGTCTGACACTGTTGACCACTAGGAGCTGCCCACTACAACCACAGTCTGACACTGTTGACCACTAGGAGCTGCCCAGTACAACCACAGTGTGACACTGTTGACCACTAGGAGCTGCCCAGTACAACCACAGTTTGACACTGTTGACCACTAGGAGCTGCCCAGTACAACCACAGTCTGACACTGTTGACCACTAGGAGCTGCCCAGTACAACCACAGTCTGACACTGTTGACCACTAGGCGCTGCCCAGTACAACCACAGTCTGACACTGTTGACCACTAGGAGCTGCCCAGTACAACCACAGTCTGACACTGTTGACCACTAGGAGCTGCCCAGTACAACCACAGTCTGACACTGTTTACCACTAGGAGCTGCCCAGTACAACCACAGTCTGACACTGTTGACCACTAGGAGCTGCCCACTACAACCACAGTCTGACACTGTTGACCACTGAGATGATTGTGGACTTTAGGAGGTCGGGGGCCAGGGACTACAGCCCCCTCAGCATTGACGGGGCACCGGTCGAGAGAGTGAACAGTTTTAAGTACCTTGGAGTCCACATATCCGAGGACTTGACATGGACCACACACGTTGACAGTGTAGTTAAGAAGGCACAGCAACGCCTCTACTTCCTTAGGCGCCTAAGGAAGTTCAAAGTGAGTCAGAAGATCCTTAAGAACTTCTACTCATGCACAATAGAGAGCATCCTGACTGGTAACATCACCTCCTGGTTTGGGAATAGCACCGCACACGACTGCAGCAGACTACAGAGAGTGGCCCGTTCAGCCGAACGCATAATTGTAGGTGGGCTTCCCACTCTCCAGGACATTTACAACAAGCGTTGCAGGGGCAAGGCTAAGAGAATAATCAAAGACTCTAATCACCCAAACAACTGCCTCTTTGAACTGCTGCGGTCAGGCAAGCGATACCGGAGTCTCATGGCCAGTACAGAGAGAATCAGAAGGAGCTTCTATCGCCAGGCCATCAGGATGCTCAATGACAACGACACTATGTAACAACCCATCATCTACACTCACAGCACACACATCCAGACGTACACACTCACTTTAAATAAACACTCACCGTAACACCCACTTTACTCACTTTAGACACTTTAACACACTTTATATTTATTGGTAAAGAGATTTGCACTAAAATTCATACCTCATTGCACCTTACCCTAAGTTGTACATCATCACATGTCTGCATTGTACCTCACTGTTACTATTTTTTACTCTGTATTGTATATTGTATATATGTATATTGACTGAACACTTTTTGTTTACGTACTTGACTTTTTCTATTTTATACTTTTTATCTATTTGTATCTAGCACACTCCCAGGAGCTCATAAAAAGCATTTCATGGAAAAGTATTCTGTATTTTACTATGACAACTAATAAAGAAACTTGAACTTGAACTTGAACTTGAGCAGCTCCAGGGATTTGAACCCAAAACATATTCTGGTCACAGGTTTGCTCCTCTATTAGCCCACCACCTTGTGTGTGAGTGTGGACGAGGGCATGTTTGTGTGTGTGTGTGTGTGTGTGTGTGTGTGTGTGTGTGTGTGTGTGTGTGTGTGTGGGTATGTGTGTGTGTGTGTGTGTGTGTGTGTGTGTGTGTGTATGTGTGTGTGTGTGTGCGCACGCGCATGCGTGTGTGTGTGTGTGCGTGCGTGTGTGTGTGTGTGCGTGCATGTATTTGTGAGTGTACGTCCTGACAATGCCGAAATAGTGAATTCAGAGCCATTGAATGAAAGTGTTTATTTCTTTCCCTAGTGTGACTATCGATCGATTGGCCGGCCCAATGGGGCGTGTTTAAGCCTCTATCAATTGATTGGACGTCCCAGACAGGAAGGGGAGTAAGCCTTAATCTATTAGCTTAAAGAGAGGCTGCTGATGATGGTATTGACTTGTAATTAGAGTGTGAATTATTTAAAAGTTCCTACACAAGAGAGAAAGTCTACAGCTTGTAAATTCTGGCCTCATACAACAGGAACATCGATCAACCTGAGTGCTTCTCACTGGAATGCAAACCCACATCTTACCGGATGCACATTCATATTCCTCTTCACCCCACAACTGCACTGTCACCAATGGCACCAACACCTCACTACAACACAGCTACAAATCCCTCCATGCTCTGGCATCCCAGTACGTCACTGACCTCCTCCACCCCTACACTCAGTCACGGTCCCTGCGATCCACGGACACTGGTCAGCACTCCATCCACCGAACCAGACTGCGGACCTTCGGGGACAGAGCTTTCAGCATCACAGCTCCCACCCTCTGGAACTCCCTTCCCGCAGAACTCTGCAACGCCCCAACTCTGGACTCAAAAAACGGCTCAAAACCCACCTCTTCAACTTGGCCTTTAACCCCTAATTTCTCACTTTGTAGGTTGTGTCTGTCCACTATGTTTGTTACTTTTGTTATTTCCCCCCCCTACATGTATTTAAAGCGACCTTGGGTCTTTTGAAAGGTGCTATATAAAATTAAGCTATTATTATTATTATTATTATTATTATTATTATTATTATTATTATTATTATTATTATTATTATTATTATTATTATTATTATTATTATTAACACCATTATCAAGTTTGCAATGGTGGTTGGTCTCATCAAAAACAACGACGAGTCGACCTACAGGGAGGACGTCCATTACCTGGCCATGTGGTGCTCTGACAACAACATGGCCCTCAACACCAAGGGAACCAAGGAGCTGATTGTGGACTTCAGGAAGACTAGAGCTGGCACGCACACCCCCGTCCATCTCAACGGGACAGAGGCAGAGCGTGTCTCCAGCAAGCAATTCCTGGGTGTCCACATCTCCAAGGACCTCGCTTGGGCCCTGAACACCTCGTCACTGGTCAAGAAAGCTCACTGTGGAAAGCCCACCTGTCTCCTCAGATTCTGGTGAATTTCTACCATCACAGTCTGGTACGGCAACTGCACTGCCTCAGACTGGAAAGCACTGCAGAGGGTGGTGAAAACTGCCCGATGCATCACCGGTACATCACTCCCTGCAATTGAGTCTATTCATCACAAATGGTGTCTGAGGAAGAGGCACGCGGCATTGTCAAGGACACCTCTCATCCCAATCACCAACTGTTTGCCCTCCTCCCCTCCGGGAGGTGCTATAAGAACCTCTGCTCCAAATCAAACACGCTGAGAAACAGCTTCTTACCCTCAGCTGTCATCTCCCTGAACTCTGTGTCACGATGACTACCCCACCCCCATACCAACCCTAAACTTCATTGCCTATACCCTAGGCTCTGTTACCCATACTGTGCAAACTTTTTTTTTTTATCCACTTTTTCTCGCATTTTCTATTTTTCTCCCATCCCAATTTCGTATCATCCAATTCAACCCTCCCCTGTCTCTAACGCTGTTTCTTGCCTCCCACAAGCCGGCTGCAATGTGGACTAAGTCATACATAGCACGAGTCCCCTCCGATACTCGAGGTAACAGCAGTCGCATCTTTTCACCTGCGCGGCGTGATCTTTCAGCGTCAGGGGTCTGCGCTTTGGAGGGGTGCCGCCCCCATTGCTTCCTGATTCTACTGCGCAGGCGCACCAACCGACCTGTAGGAGTCGCTGTCCACAACGCCCGATCCCCACCCATCAGTTTCCCACCCCCTAATACTGCCAATGTGTATTAGTACGGACGACCAGCTAAACTGAAAGCAATGTGGAGCGCTGGGCTCGAACAGGCAAACCCAGCGTCTCCAGTATTCGTGATGAGCGCCTTGCCCACTGCACCACGTAGCCGCCCTATACTGTGCAAACTTTGAACCCTATTGCCTATACTCAATTTATATCTCAATTTCAGTCTACAACTGCCTTACACTGTAATCATAACTTCCTACCTCAAACTATAGTCTACTCATATAACTATGTATGATAGCATGTATAATAATGCAGTATATACGTGTGTGTGTGTGTATATATATGTACTCTTAGCACTGGCATGGTGAAAGGCTTCTCTTCAGATTCAGACAGCTTACTCCTACCACTGGCATGATGTGAGCTGCTTCGCCAATGATTAGGGGTCATTCCAGAGTTTATGAAAAATCACTAAAGCTGCCCTCATGTCCACTTAGGTTGAGACGTTGACACTAAGACTACAGCCTGGCACATTTATGGACAGCAAGAGAAATGGCTCCGGTGTCTTGGAGGCCCTGTAGCTCTGGAATAAGTAGTGTGTTATCAGCATGATTCATAAGACATAGATTGCAAAGTATCCGCCTGATTTGTACAAGTGATGGCTTATTTTGAAGGTATGAACCAGTACTTTCATATAATGTAAAAACTAAAAAAAATGAAGATCTCTATAAAGGAGCCAGAGTCTGTGCTGGGTCACATATCACAAAATAGCTCAGACCTTTTAGAGGGTTTAAGTGTTTCGCTGTTCCACCTGACAAGCACAACAAAGCATCTGAGCTGGAAGTCAATAGAAAAATCACCATAACATCAAACGCAATATGGATGCAAATCCTCCTAAACTGCTTCACTGATTTAAGAGCGCCGCAAAAAAATCTAACGCTGTAATTAGGTGTGGCACTTGACATGACAATATTTTCCTTTTTATTCACACCTGATAATTTACCTTCAGGTAAGCTACACTTTTACAGCAGTTTAACGGTCTTGCAACGTAAACGCCTGGAGGGGTCTTGCTACTGGATCTCTCCTTTCAGAAACACATTCACACTGTCATCAGCGGAATTAGCCATTCACTCCACTCCATTCACACAGGCTGGAGGAGCACTCAGAACAGCTGCACTAATGGTGTGTGTTGGAAATGAGTCTGTCAACAAACACACACGGTAATATATGCACACAGACTTGCTGTATGTGTGGATCAGTGGAGGCTGCTGACCAAATTTTTAGGTGAAGCACAAATTATTATATTATATTATATATTAAATTATATTTTTTAAACATCCCCAACGCTGTAACACCCCCATTCCTCCCATGTGTCAGGCTCCTCATTCGCTTCCATTCATTTTGGGGACCATGTTTAAATATCATACTTGTCATACTGAAGTATAAACAAACTATACTGCTGTGACGATTTAAATAACACAGACCATTCTGAGTCAATGGTATGCAAAACTGTACATTGGAATATCTAACATGTATTTAACACCTTCCTCTGCACGAGGCCACAGATGGGTTTTTATGTAACACAAGGACAATGAATGAATGAATGAATGAATGAATGAATGAATGAATGAATGAATGAATGAATGAATGAGAGAGACCACGGCGGGTTTATATTAACACAACAGAACTGAATGAGAGAGAGAGACAGAGAGAGACCACGGCGGGTTTATATTAACACAACAGAACTGAATGAGAGAGAGTGTGTGTGTGTGTGTGTGTGTGTGTGTGTGTGTGTGTGTGTGTGTGTGTGTGTGTGTGTGTGTGTGTGTGTGTGTGTGTGTGTGTGTGTGTAATAACAAGTATACTATAATCACAGGTGTATTATGGTGCAGTGCAGGGTCCATGTGTGTGGCTTGTGTCCAATAACAATAGTCCATGTATCTTTTGTGTGTGCGTGTGTTTAAGACTGTGGTCTTTGATAATGAGAATGTTATAGTTCTTCGTTCTACACTGAATGAATGAATGAATGAATGAATGAATGAATGAATGAATGAATGAATGAATGATGAATGAAAACTTTATTTAACAGATTGCAGAATGGGTACAATACAGTACGGCTCAATACACATGTTAAGGGGATGCAGACCAGAGAAAGACTTTCGTCTTGTTTACATCAATTCAGTGCCACATACACACAGTCCTCATATCCCTCCTAGTTACACACAGTCATCATTATCCCTCCCATACAATACGCACAACACAACAGACTAACTCGTCTTGCTCAATACTTGTTTATGAGTTTTAAGAGACAGCACTGTAATCTCTCTCAACCAAAGCTCTGACACCTTGCTATCTGAAACACTGACACCATTATAATATCAACCTAATAATATCAACCTGATAATATTGAAACATTATCAATATAACGTTAGCTACCAACTTTAGCAGGGCTCCTAATAACACAAGATACATTTCACTATGAATTGAAAATGGGGGACCCTGATGTAAACAAGACGAAAGTCTTTATCTGGTCTACTGCATCTCCTTAATAATTATGTGTATTGAGCCGTACTGTATATTGTACCCATTCTGCAATCTGTTAAATAAAGTTTTCATTCATTCATGCCTTTTGAAAAGTGACATGGTCGATGTAGGAGTTATGATGCGGTTTAAATTCGGTTACAGTAAAGGTGCTCCCATCGTCCAGCAGACTGTACACAGAGCAGACTCCGCGGATGTCCGCGCGGCTCTGTGTACAGTCTGCTGGACTATGGGAGCGCCTTAACGTTACACAAACTGACATTCTAAAGCCAAGACACTTACCCATAAAGACGGTATCTCGATCGATCTCATCCATCGTTGAATAGTGCAGCTTCTCCATGTGACGAGTCCGACTCGAGCCGCGTGCATTAATCCCATGGGAAATGTAAACAATATAGCATCGCGAGCCAGCTTGTTGCATCAAATTGATGTTTGGCTTTTGTCTCCCGAGTGAAGTTAGAACTACTACACTTCGGCTGGTCCAGGCTAAGCACTGCAGGCTTTCGTTTGACAACAACTGAGATAAAAAAATATATATATATATCATCAAACAGCAGTCTTTTGTGATCTAATCCAATCGATCCTTCATTTGCGTGAGGATGCTGTCGAAATCCACTATTCTGTTGATGCGTGACACACGTTCCATTTTCGGGACTCCGACTCCAGACAGTCACCCAAGCGATTCACCCAAATAAAGTTTTCATTCATTCATTAATTTGCTGTCTCCTTATAACCGTCTGCTTTTACTCTTAGCTTTTCTTCATAGGAGAATGTGTGAAAAGATTCCTGTATGATCCGATCTACGATGTTTGGAGGAGCATCCATAATTCTTTGCAAAAATAATTTCCTATATTAGCCAGCTACAACAACAAGGAAGTTAGTTAGAACTACACTAGTCTTCAAGTTCAACTGAGATTTAAAAAAATATATATTTATATCATCCAAGTAAACGATGCAGTGCACAACAATAACTGAACAAGTGAATAAAGATATTAAAATATGAATGATTATATTAGGCAAATAAATGTTCTTCTTCAGGCAAACAGATGATGCAACACAACGTTGACTATAGTAGAACACTGACGCCAGTCCAGCTGCAGACTTCCTGGCACCACTTGCAGACAGTCTCTGATTGGATTTTGAAGGTTGTCAATCATTCAACCTCTGTGTAATATTGGATGTCAAGGCTGTCAATCAATCAATCCTCCATTCAGTGGCAAGAGTTTAACTGCACAGACCGTGCTTAGATGAAATTAATAGCCTATTTTGATTCGCTGTTATATATTATTTATTTAACAAAGGGTCACACCTGTGAAGTATTCTTCACGAATAATTAAGGCAATACTGCAGTGCAGGCATGCTCAGAGCTGTCAATTTTGGCCATTTAAAAAAAAAAAAAAATGCACTGGCATTTTTTTACAGAGGAAAACATATATATATATAAAAAAAAAAAATAAAAAAAAAAATATATATATATATATATATATTTTTTTTTTATATAGGTATATGTAAATTAATAATAATTATGAATTATGAGTGAATTTGTGTTTCACGTGTTGTCATAGAGAAACCTCCACTGGTGTGGATGTAATCACTACAGTGTTATAGGGCCTGGGCTACATGGATCCTAAGGGGTGTAACAGTACACCGAATCCACAGTTCAGTACGTACCTTGGTTTTGGGGTTACGGTTTGGTACGAGTTTGGTACAACAGGAAAAAAGCAACAAAAGTCCTAAATGTATAAGGCTAGGTTTCTTTTCATTTATTTTGAACAAGTTACAAGTACAAGTTAATCTTAGTTCCAAGTAGGCTTGCCGTGGTAAAAAATATTTGAAACGCTAATCTTGCGTAAAAAAAATTGTGGCGTTAAAAGAATTGTGCGTTAACGCGTTAACTTTGACAGCCTTAAAAATAATGTGACTGACTAATGAAGAAAACATATTAAGACTGTAACTGGATAAAATTATACAGTAACTTGGTTTTAGAGAGAGGATGAACCAGCAGTCTAGAAAATAATTTCCTGCTGGGTTAAATTCCTGGCAGCAGTACCTCCGGTTTGGTCAGACAACCCACTCTACTCTCCCAGTATTCCCAGTTGCAGGCCAGTAAGGACCAGTTCACCCGTGTGCAGTCTAAACGCCATGCCTTCATAACTGATGAAGCACAGGAGAGGAGAAATCTAGGAATCTAGAAACCTCTTATTGACACGCGATTGATTCAAGATTCAAGAGGTGTATTCATCATATACATACACAAGACATATAGTGAAATTAAGGTGACCATGCCCGCTTCGATTGTGCAAAAAATACAAATAATAATAGAATAAAATAGATAATAAAATAGACATGATAAAAGTACTAAGATAAAATACAATACAATGCTAAGTGTTGTGAAGGGCCAGATTAAACCGAATATATATATTTATTTATATATATTTAATTGTATTTGTATATTCTCTAATATTCCCTGATATCCCTTGTATATTCCTTGTACAATATGCATTGAATATCCATTCTAGCCTACTGAACATCCCATAATAGTCTCCATTCTACTATTGGTCGAGACCTTGGTGCCAGGCTGCCATACCCCTCAGACCCAGTTCAAACGTACCGCTCAACATGTACGAACAAGTCCTAGTTCCGCGTAGGAATCTGGCTACCGCACCACTAATGGGACTATTTGTTCATAGTGCGTATATATACTGCGCTACTAAAGTAGGACTTTCTTTTCAGTCCAGTTTCTTACCCTCCAATAGAGTCACAGACGTAAAGCCTCCCCGCGACGCCACGTGTGGGAGTAAGGCCAAGTTCGGCTTACCATCGGTATTGAGACATCGTGTATATTAATATTTGAATAGTCATATTTGGCACTATATCGTCGAGTTGGACGTAGTCTATTAAGCTAATAATAGTCTGTTAATATATAGTGCTTCGTGCGGTGAGAATACTACCGTAGTCAGTACCCCATCGTTTCGGGCAGAGAACTGGCTGCTTATCCAGGGTGGTTGACCCCACGTGAAGCTGCACCCGAGGAGCCCCAGAGCCGACGAGCGAGTGGACCTGTATACCGGATTATTCTACCGACGACAGCCCGCCTTCCCCGGCACGGATTATGCTTTGTATACGTTGATTATTCCATGGATAAAGACCCCCGACACTGCCGTGTGTTGGAACCCCCCCCCCTGGAGAGGACGCAAGGTGAGGAGACGCTCTGCAAGACGAGGTCGCTTCACGTCTCTCCTCCGTGGACCGGAGGACGCCGGCCCACAAAGAGTCCACCTGCTTTCATCTGTGGTCCAAGGATCGCCGGCGCATTGAACGGCACTACAGTGGGTTCACCTGGGATACCCTTGGCCGGATGAGGCAGCCGGACTCTACCCCCCCCCCCCCCTTCCTACTCCTGTCGGCTTACAAGCGACCGGATTAACCCCCCCTAGTGTATCCAGTCTCTAATCATTAAAGTATCATTGCTTTTATTCCTTAACTATTCCAGGTCGTATATGTACCACCTGCGCCTTCAGAGATTGGACATTCTCTATTGATATACCGACGAATACTCTTGCCATAAAAGTGCATACTAATTCCCATTCATAAATGTGATTGATTTGATTAAGTGCTTGCTCTACACACCATCGCTGTGTAGAAATAAAGACCTATTTCTAATTCGTACATTTGTGTTGGATCCGTTTCATCTACGTGACAGTGTTCATCATAATATATTTATGCCGAGTACTGGGTGGCCGAATATTAAGTACAAAGGTAGTGGTAGTAAGTATCATATCTAGTAATACAGTCAGGGAATTGTACCCCTCAGTTACAATTGGTCCTTCGAGCCGGATGGTAATTAGTGTAATATTAATATAGTGTTATTAATATTGAAATGGCCTATGATGAACACTCCACGAAACGATCCTCCTAACCAACACCCGCAGCGCGAACGACGGCTCCCTCAGTACTTAGAGGCTTACGCTGTCAGTCAACAACCTAGTCTTCTACCAACAGTAAACGCGGTAAAACTAGAAAGTAAAAGTATGTCTAAGCCCAACGCCCAGACTACCCCGACCATAGAGGCCCCTACGGGTTCTAATGTAACTGACCAAGTTCACGGTGGGGACCAGTGGGAACCAGACATGACTTCACACCCCGCCAGTACTGAAGAAGTAGTCCCCGATGAGTCCCGGGAGGAATACAGCGCTACCGAGAGAGAACTCGGCACGGAAGAAGACGGGGAGAGCACCGTGGAGATAGAGCTCCAAGGCTCCGCAAGGAGTACCCCGAGGGAAGGCTCCCCTATACAACCGCCTTCTCCCAGCGAGGCAGAGAGGACCCTACAGCAGGCCTTCCTCATCAGCCTGAACGCCGCTGCTGAACGCGACCGACTGCAGATCCAGCAGCGGAGCGAAGAAGAGCATATACGTCTAGAAATAAGACGCATTCAGAGGGAAGAGAATGTGGCCCGAGACCGAGCAGACAGCCAGCGAGAAGCTGCTGGTGCTCTACGGGAAGCAGAGCGCGACAGACAGCAAGCACAACTAATAGAACAGCTGATCAGACGGACAACACCCTCTCCCTCCGCCAGAGGCTCCAGGAACTCGTCTAGACACACCTCCAGGGCCGCATCCCCTAGCCGAGTAAACAACCCTGAACTTGACCAACAGACGAGGTCTATACCCCCCACAGACCACCTCCCCCCACCGGTCCAAGCGAGACCTAGCAACCGGGAAGGAGCAGCATATCCTGTGGAGAGGCTAAACCAGAGACTACAAGCACTGGATGACCTAACTGAAGACGAAGAGGAAGAGGAGGAGAACCACGCCCGACGACAGCACAGTACCAGGAGGTCCGGTACAGCCCAGGCTATACTCCCGCGGAGCTGCGCTACAGACCCCCGACTCTATACACGGGTGAGCACGACGCACGACCCGCACCGAGGAACAGCACCTGGACAAGCGGGCCATGGTACACTGCCGGTACCAGCCCATACCAAGGAGCGGGAGGAGACTCGCCTAGGAGGCCTCTCCCCCAACGCTCGCCGATGTATCCACAGTCAGCGTCATACATTGGCACGCCTATGGTACCCGACTTCACCCAAGAGAACCGGGCCCAGTATACAGAACTCCGCATGTGTCTGGAGACCATGTTGGTGGATGTATTGGATGAACGCCACAAATACGCCATCCTACTGAAGCACTTAAAGGTACCCCGCGCACATAATATAGCGCTCGCCTACGCGACTTCCACCACCCCATACACAGCAGCGCTGGTAGCATTGGACCAGAGGTATGGGCGCATATGGGATTACGTGATCCAGGAGATCCGACACATCGACCGCTTACCCCCAGCAATAGACAATCGAGCACTGGACAACCTGTCCATCAGAGTGCAGTCCCTGGTAGGGATGTTGGGAGCGCAGAGAGAGAAGGGGAGGCATGAACTTTACGCCAACTCAAATGTGGAAAGGATCTTGGAGAAGCTGCCGCCCGCTCGACAGGAGCGTTTTAGGCGGCAGAGAGACCACCGAGACCCGAATGGCCCCGAACCGAACCTCCTCGATCTAGCAGACTTCCTGGCGAGAGAAGTCAGCAGCCTACGGCTAGATACATTCGGACGGAGCACCCCTGGCTCCAGAGAAGGAACCAGACGACTAAATGATGGAAGAAGATCGGTGACTGTGATGCACCAATCGGAGTCAGTACCGAGCAGCAGGAGCCACAGTACCCCCTCCAGAACGGAGAAGTGGAAGATAGTGTGCCCCTACTGTGAGAAAGAACACTGGCTAGCGCAATGTGACTCCTTCCCCAAGCTGAACGCGGAGGAAGCAAGTCAATGGATAAAGTCCAACAAGCGCTGTTTTCGCTGTGCGCGCTCACACATGGCAGCCGAATGCCGCTTAAAGAAAAGGTGCACCAAGTGCGATGGAGCCCATCTGGACATACTTCACGACAGTAACAGACGGCGCCCTTCACCCGCACCATCCAGCAGCAAAGCGAGCGTCATGTACATCGATCCCGCCAGCAGCAGTGGAGCCCGAGTACTCCTAAAAGTAGTGCGTGTGACACTAAGCTACCAGAATAAAGTCCTGGACACTTACGCCGTCCTCGATGACGGGTCAGAGAAGACCCTTCTGCTCGCCTCCGCTGCGGCCCAGCTAGGGCTGCGGGGAAGCGAAACCCAAATGACAATTCGGACAATAAGACGAGATTTGAAGACGATAAAGGGCGAGAATGTCTCATTCTCTATCGCAGCAAGCGGCCAGCCTGAGCGACGGTACCAGATTACAGACGCTTTCACCAGCCAAGAAATAGGACTGTCGCGGTACACATACCCCGTCGCCAAGCTGATGGAGAAATATGTACATCTGCGCAAGTTACCGATCCCGCTCATAGACAATGCTATGCCGACCCTGTTGATAGGCTCCGACCATGCAGACCTCATTGTCCCGATAGACCGGGTTCATACCGGACCCCGAGGCTGTCCTGCAGCAGTCGAGACCCGTTTGGGATGGACTCTCCAAGGCCCGCTCGCCAAATCTCTCAACCGAAGTACAGCCACTAGATGTCTCCACTCCCGAGTCACAGAGGGAGAAACCGCACTCCTGCAACACGTAGAGCGGTTATGGACCTTGGAACAAATGCCCTTTAAGAACGGAAAGAAAGACATTCGCTCTAAAGATGACATTTACGCCATTCACCTCCTCGAGACAGGGACCAAGAGAGTCCCGGTCAACGGCGTGTTGAGATACGCCACGCCACTCCTGCGGCGAGAAGGAATGCCTACTTTCCACGCCAAGACAGACGCCACAGAACGGTACCTGCTGAACACGGAGCGGCGCTTAGCCAAGAACCCCGCCCAAGAGAGTGTATACCGCGCTGAGATTGAGAAGCTCATCACAGCGGGACACGTCACAAAGATGGACATTAAAGAGGCTGACCAGACCACTGAATCGTGGTACGTGCCTCACCACAAGGTCCATCACAACGGTAAAGACCGCATAGTATTTAACTGCAGCTACCAGATCGGATCCCAAAATCTGAATAAAGAGTTACTGCCCGGTCCCACACTCGGCCCCTCCCTACTCGGCGTTCTACTCCGCTTCCGCCAGGAAAAGGTGGCCATCAGCGGGGACATTAAAGGAATGTTCCTGCAGGTGAGATTAGTAGAGGGGGACGAGCCCCTGTTACGGTTCCTATGGAGAGAGAAGCCAGGAGATGAGCACCCAGCCATCTACCAATGGGAAGTCCTCCCCTTCGGAACGACGTGCAGCCCCTGCTGTGCTACATTTGCACTACAGAAACATGTAGCAGAGGACCCAGCAGCGGACGAAGAGGTCCGACACAGCGTAAAGAACAGCTTCTACGTAGACAACTGTCTACAAAGCCTTTCAACCCAGGAAGAAGCCGAGGCTCTCCTGATTAAACTCCGCGCCTCATTGATCAAAGGCGGCTTTGATCTCAGGCAGTGGGCCAGCAGCGATCCGCAAGTACTGCGCAGCCTCTCCTCCGAGGACAAGGCAGCAAGCAGCGAGACCTGGATGGCTACAATCCCGGGAGAAGCCCAGGAGATGACCCTGGGATTGGTGTGGCGATTCAAAACAGATTCGCTTCACTACAGACACAAGCCCCTGACTACGGAGCAGGGAAGGCCGGCGGCGGCGCCGACCACCAGACGGAGTGTGTACACAACACTCGCCCGACAATATGACCCGCTAGGATGTATTCTACCGTACACCACCAGGGCAAAAATGATTGTACGAGCATTGTGGGACAAGGACCAGGGCTGGGACGACCCCATTCCCGCACACCTTGAATCCACCTGGAGAGAGTGGGAGATGGAGCTCCACTCACTCCCAGGCGTTAATATGCGCCGAAGCTACTTCCCACCCACGGTGAGGCCAGAGACATGTAAAATGGACTTACACGTCTTCAGTGACGCCTCAGAGGTCGCATACGGATCAGTAGCCTACTTGCGGGCCCAAGAAAGGGGGGGAGAGATCTACACAGCATTTGTCCTCGCCCGCTCGAGAATAGCCCCACGCAAGCAACAATCTATCCCACGTCTAGAGCTCTGCGCAGCCCTAGCCGGAGCGCACCTAGCCACGCTCATCCAACGTGAGCTCACCATACCGGTGTCTAGAACAATCCTGTGGTCAGATTCCACGACAGTACTCGCCTGGATCAAATCGGACTCATGCAAGTACAAAGTCTTCGTGGGAGTCAGAGTCACCGAGATTCAAGACTTAACCGAAGAGTTAACCGGAGAAACAGAGTGGCGCTACGTTGATACAAAACAGAACCCAGCTGACGTCATCACCCGGGGGATGCCCCTAGATGACCTCACCCGTCGCAATGTCTACAGTGACGGCCCAGCATTCCTAAAGCTCCCGGAAGGAGAGTGGCCCACGCCTACCCCGAGGAAAGCCAGTCAGGAGGAGGCTGAGAATAAGAAGCCTGTGTTCTGTGGATTGAGCACTGTTATCTCCGCAGACCCCAACACACTCCTGATGGGGCGGCTAGATCCTGCGTTACCCCAGACAATGTACCGGCCTGAAGAAGCGAACGGCCGACGAATGTGGAGGTACAGCCAAGTATTAGCCGACAAGTTTTGGAGCAGTTTCCTACTGCACTACCTACCGTCTCTACAGACCCGCCAGAAGTGGGTAAAGGAGAGAGACAATTTGACAGAAGGAACAGTCGTCATGATTATTGATCAATCACTGCCCAGAGCTATGTGGCCGGCCGGCCGCGTAAGCAAAGTGATCACCGGTGCCGACGGCAAGGTCCGAGCAGCTGAAGTGCTTGTCCAGGGTCGCACTTACACCCGTCCCGTGGCAAGGCTCATAGAACTGCCCCGACTCCCAGACACAATCGATGATGACCATGACCCTATAACCCTATGACTTTGTGAAGTTGACTGACCCCTACAGCAAACCCTTATGTGTAAATAGACAACGCGATTAATCTGTCTCTGTTTAACTGATTAGGTCTGGGACCAATCAGGGGGTGGCTGTTGTGAAGGGCCAGATTAAACCGAATATATATATTTATTTATATATATATATTTAATTGTATTTGTATATTCTCTAATATTCCCTGATATCCCTTGTATATTCCTTGTACAATATGCATTGAATATCCATTCTAGCCTACTGAACATCCCATAATAGTCTCCATTCTACTATTGGTCGAGACCTTAGTGCCAGGCTGCCATACCCCTCAGACCCAGTTCAAACGTACCGCTCAACATGTACGAACAAGTCCTAGTTCCGCGTAGGAATCTGGCTACCGCACCACTAATGGGACTATTTGTTCATAGTGCGTATATATACTGCGCTACTAAAGTAGGACTTTCTTTTCAGTCCAGTTTCTTACCCTCCAATAGAGTCACAGACGTAAAGCCTCCCCGCGACGCCACGTGTGGGAGTAAGGCCAAGTTCGGCTTACCATCGGTATTGAGACATCGTGTATATTAATATTTGAATAGTCATATTTGGCACTATATCGTCGAGTTGGACGTAGTCTATTAAGCTAATAATAGTCTGTTAATATATAGTGCTTCGTGCGGTGAGAATACTACCGTAGTCAGTACCCCATCGTTTCGGGCAGAGAACTGGCTGCTTATCCAGGGTGGTTGACCCCACGTGAAGCTGCACCCGAGGAGCCCCAGAGCCGACGAGCGAGTGGACCTGTATACCGGATTATTCTACCGACGACAGCCCGCCTTCCCCGGCACGGATTATGCTTTGTATACGTTGATTATTCCATGGATAAAGACCCCCGACACTGCCGTGTGTTGGAACCCCCCCCCTGGAGAGGACGCAAGGTGAGGAGACGCTCTGCAAGACGAGGTCGCTTCACGTCTCTCCTCCGTGGACCGGAGGACGCCGGCCCACAAAGAGTCCACCTGCTTTCATCTGTGGTCCAAGGATCGCCGGCGCATTGAACGGCACTACAGTGGGTTCACCTGGGATACCCTTGGCCGGATGAGGCAGCCGGACTCTACCCCCCCCCCCTTCCTACTCCTGTCGGCTTACAAGCGACCGGATTAACCCCCCCTAGTGTATCCAGTCTCTAATCATTAAAGTATCATTGCTTTTATTCCTTAACTATTCCAGGTCGTATATGTACCACCTGCGCCTTCAGAGATTGGACATTCTCTATTGATATACCGACGAATACTCTTGCCATAAAAGTGCATACTAATTCCCATTCATAAATGTGATTGATTTGATTAAGTGCTTGCTCTACACACCATCGCTGTGTAGAAATAAAGACCTATTTCTAATTCGTACATTTGTGTTGGATCCGTTTCATCTACGTGACAGTGTTCATCATAATATATTTATGCCGAGTACTGGGTGGCCGAATATTAAGTACAAAGGTAGTGGTAGTAAGTATCATATCTAGTAATACAGTCAGGGAATTGTACCCCTCAGTTACACTAAGCTTAGGTAATGAGTCCTATGTACTATACAATATACTGTTTTTAAAGTGACCTTTTCTTATGTGTTTAAAGTGACCTGTGGTGTGTTTGTGTGTGAGAGAGTGCAGAATGTGTGGTGTGTGTGTGTGTGTGTGTGTGTGTGTGTGTGTGTGTGTGTGTGTGTGTGTGTGTGTGTGTGTGTGTGTGTGTGTGTGTGTGTGTGTGTGTGTGTGTGTGTGTGTGTGTGTGTGTGT